>NC_062270.1:40755136-41055136 GCF_916048215.2 Malus sylvestris | reverse complement strand
TTGCTTTCTCAAAAGCTGGGCTGCTCAGAGACCACGAGGGCCGATCTCAGAAATCGAAGAGGCGTTTGCTTTCTCAAAAGCTGGGCTGCTCAGAGACCACGAGGGCCGATCTCAGAAATCGAAGAAGCACCTGCTTTTTCAGCCTCGTCAGCACCTGTCACATGCACACTCAGCTTTGCGGAAATTACGGGCAATCTGTCGAAGATTTCTGGTGAAGTAGAAAGCACGTGAATCTTACTGTTCAATCACCGCTCTCCATATGCACCATCAACTCCTCGGGTACCACATATAACTTTGTCAAAGATCTCTGACAAAGTTTAGGCACGAGAATTTCGAAGTTCCAGCTACCCTACTATTACCCATAAGGGTAAAGGAACAGCACCACTGCTTGACAACTGGAAAGTCCCTATGTGTGTCGACCTCCGGGTTTTGCGGCAAGACAGGTTGGCAAGAACGTCCAACCTTTACTCACATTCGAGAAAAGACTCCCAACATAATTACTTTCTAAAAAACCGGAGTAGCACCGCTTTCCGAATCTCGAGAGTCAGATCCTCGACGGGATTGCTTGTTCGAAAACCGAAGAGGCACAACTCTCAGAACTTCGAGAGCCAGATTTCCTTAGATAAAGCTTGTCTGTAATCTTCACACGTAACATCAGCTTTCCAGATACCACATACCACTTTTTCAAAGTGCTCTGACAAAATTAAAACACGTGAAGCTGGCAGCTCCCACTACATTGCTGTGACCAAGAAGGGTAAAGGAATAGCATTACTACTTGTTATTGGGAAATCCCTATATACATTGACCTCCCTCCTCAACGGACAGGCAAACCTGCAAAAATGCTCAACCCTTTCTCGCATTCGAAAAGGCACCCTCAACATAACCTCTCGAAATACTCAGCTTTATTTCCCCCCGATAATACCTCAGCAAATAAGCCACACCAAGAACAAGAGTATCTCATATCATCAGGGTCGAAAGCAAGAGTATCCCATATCATGCTTTCTCCCTATCTTTGTCTTTGTCCTTGTCCACACCTGCAGGACAAGGAGAAAGAGAGCAGTCAGTCGGAACCTGAAATCAAACCTCCAATTTGGAACTGACTGCCTGGAGCCTTTGCCTGGTTGCTTACTTAGCATTGCTCTCGAGTACTCATCCTCAACTGCTGTCAAGGTCACGAATTCCACCGGCAAATACCTCATGACAGTTGATCAGATATTGGCTCTTTACACTGAAGCTGCCAAGCGTGGATGAGTCACTATGAAGGAATGTTCTGAAGGACCATTTAAATGCAAAGGTTGCACACCACTTCTGCCATGCAAAAGATTGAAGCAGAAGGTTCAACGGTGAGCTGAAACAGATCACTACAGCACGACACCTTTCCATACCACATTCATTATTCCGTCAACAGCAAAAGTATCCCATATCATCAAGGTCGAACGTACTCTAGATTTGATGGACTTGTTTTGACCCTCAAATTTTTGAGTCGGCCTTATACTCTGAAGGGCACCAGAAAACCCTCCAGAACAGTTCAAGAATAAGCCTGTGGAAAGTTACTTCTTCAAAAGCAAAAGTATCTCATATCATCTCTTATCCATTTGCTTCTCCTTATCCTGGCAGTTGAATGAGAGACAAGGAGAATGAGAACAATCAACCGGAAGCCGAAGTCAAACCTCTGATCCTGGGTTGCTTACTTGGAAGTTTGACTGCTTACCTTGTCTGTCACCTCTTTCGGCAGATCTCCTAGCTCGGCGACTTGGGGGACTCCTACTATAGGGTTTGTATCACACTTGACTAAGCCCGAAACTACAACTAAGCTTCAAGTGAAATTGATACATTACCTTGTGCGTCAACATCAGCTAAATACACCATTCCCGGATGGAGGAAAAGTACTTCCAGAGAAGGGCAGATGAAGATCAGACCACACTTCGGTACTTAGAAGTTTCGTGATTACTCAAGGGATTGGATCTTGCAAGTCCCCAACCGAGGAGTTTCCCTCACTCGGGAACTTAGGGGAGCACTGTTTGTACCATACTTGACCAATCCCGAAACTACCGAGCACCGGCCAACGCTATACTGTCAAGGACCCAGAAGAGTTCCCCTCCGACCAGGAGGCCAATCACTACTCGACACGTGTCAAGATTAGAAGCCAATCAGAGCGCAGCACGTGTCAACATCAAGAACCAATCATAACATGACACATGTCAATGTGACAAAGCTACAAGTTTTTCTATAAATAGGGGTCATTCCCCCACAATATTGCCTAATGCCATTTGTGTTAAATCATTCACAAGAACTCACTAAATTGAGAGCTTGATCCTTTGTACTTGTGTAAGCCCTTCACTACTAATAAGAACTCCTCTACTCCGTGGACGTAGCCAATCTGGGTGAACCACGTACATCCTGTGTTTGCTTCTCTGTCTCTATTCATTTACGTACTTATCCTCACTAGTGACCGAAGCAACCAAGCGAATGTCACAAAACCTGACACTTTCTGTTGTACCAAAGTCTTCGCTGATTTTGTGCATCAACAATATTGATTGATGCTTATTACATTATATTCTTATGCTATTGATGCTTATTACTTTTTGAGCAAAACCTTATATGTGCCTAGTTCAATTTAACCCACATTCAAACAGAAACTACAAAATCATATGTAAAGACAGGTTATACCTGGTGGTCTCATATAGTAGTCAAGTTGTATTTTTTTAATTAAGGATATTGTAGCTAATCTTTCAAAAAGAAACTAATATGTTTCTATTTTATTATGAAATGATAACATGAAGAAAAAGAATGATGAAGCAGATCCAAGAAGCACTTAAGGGTACTCCTTTAAATCAAGTTTTTATCGGAGGGTTTCCTCAGATGAACAATTGAGAGTTCAATTGGATTTCCAAAATGAAGATGAAAGTCTGGTATTAAAAGTTAAAGGCTTTTTTGGCTGCAAGTGTCGTAGACTTCTCTATTGTTAGCACCTCAATGTTGATGAAAGTCTGGTATCAAAAGTTAAAGGCTTTTTTGGCTGCAAGTGTCTTAGACTTCTCTTTTGTTAGCACCTCAATGTTGATTAGACTTTCCTTTTGTTAGGACCTCAAGTTGTTTATGTATAAGTGTTGATGCCCTTCATGACGAATTACTACCAATGAGATAGGTCACCCTGAGTTAGATTGATATTGGGATGTTTATGTTATTTTGTGGGATGTACACTTGATGAGTGTATTCGACTTATGTGCTTTAAGTGTTGATTAATGAAAAATGTGAATTAAGTATATTACCTTATAGTTATGAATTGCAATTCTAGATTACGAAACAGGAACAAGTAATTAATTCATCATATATTATTCCTAAATAGGTATTTGATTTAACATATGTGACATAAGTTGTGTCACATGTCAAAAGAATATGTGACGATTTCAATGTCATTTAATGTTAATCATATCATTCTGGGATTATATTGGGTGACGATAAAATCATCACTTATAAGTTTGATATGAGACGAAAAACATTGGTCACTGACTTTTTTATTTTATGATGCTTATTCTGTCACTTACAAACAGAATATGTGACGAAATTAGCGCCACGTAAAAGAAAAATATGTGGCGACTCTAACATTCGTCACGTAAACTATCGGTGGCGCTGTATAGGTGACGATAATTGTGACGCTGGAATTTCATCACATATAGTCAAATGTGACGAATTTTCATATTTATGTGACGAATGTCTGTCGCCACAAAAACCCTATTTTCTTGTAGTGAAAAAATTTGTAGTTCACCGGAATTTCAGAAAGAATAGAAGAATTAATATCCATGTTACATTATATACATGTATACATATGTGTGTGTGTGTGTGTGTGTGTGTGTGTGTGTGTGTGTGTGTGTTTTGATATATTTCCTAAGACAACTTGCTAGCTACCTCTATCGTAAACTAATAAATGATTGATTGGTAGCTCATAGTTTTGTCAATCCAATAATATTTAGTTAGGGTGAGTAAGTTTGGTTCTCAATTATTGTAACTTAAGTGACGTCTCCTTTTGGTTACAACTCATAAATATGCCTCGGCCAAACTTCCTATCTTGAATTAATGGATTGCTTTAAATTACTCAGTCTTGCTTAATTATGATTTACTCTTCCAAACAAGATTGATAAAGAAAGCAATTAAGTACAAGAAGTAAAAATTAATTAAGATATACAGGATGATAACTTTTTACCAATGAGTGAGAAAGAAACACATATAAAAGATTTACCATCGCCGACCTTAGTCTTTTACTTTGGTTTTGCTGTTTGTTTGCCTGGCGCAAGACTATGAGGATCATTTCGTGATATTTCACAACAAAGCTTCCTTGCTAAAAAGCTTCATCTTTGCAAGTTCATTAGAAAGTAATACAAGATTTTGTCCTCTCGTGAACATTATAATTGGATGTACAAATGTTGTATTGTCTTTTTATTATATTTGTAATTGTGAAATTATATTCTCTGTCTCATCATTTCAATTAATTATTGGGATCTTTCTCATTCAAAACAAAAGAAAAGGTCCAATAAAACCAAACGAGCAACAAAGTGACAAAAGGCTGCTAGGGTACGACAAATGAATTGAATATTCAAGATAGAAGCCAAGCAACCACGGCATCAGCGTGATCATCATCACCAGCAGCAGTAGCAGATTCTCCTTCCCGCAACCAAGACAGCATGTTTTGTCTGTCATGGCCATCCCATAAGTAGTCATGCTCATCAGTCCCAGCTTGGATAAGTACACTCTCCCAATCCCATAATATATGATCGTGAGTTCCGAATCCACCAGCAGTATGACCATCCTCCATATCACAATTACTAGCATTTGTCAGTGACATCGAAGAGCCGCATGAATGCAAGTCTCCCGTGACAACTTGTCCGTTTGAGTTTGAGATCGACAACGAGCAAAAATTACCACCGCAGCTTCTGCTCTCTTGCTCCTGATCGTGATGATCATCACTGGCTGCCGTAGTAGTAGTAGTCGTCGTTGTCATCATAATTTTATTTGGACACATGACTAATTGGTCACATGACGATGGTAATTCTGTGTCCTGATGATGATCCGCGTCCGTAAAATGATCAGCATCTTGATGAATGTTTATTTCACTTGCACTTAAAGCCAAAACACCATTTGGATCCAGTATCTCGTCCTCATTAATATCGTCCATCAAGTAGTCAGTAAACCCCAACAACCCTCCATCAATGCCGACAGATTCATTCATATCACCATCGTCGTGTACAAGTGGATGTGGTCCTAAAGTTAGTTTTCCGCCATCAGTTTCTTTCTGATGATCAATGACCGTTGCCATCATTGATATTCCTCCACCTCCAGTTTCCTGCTGCTGGTCCGGGGCCTCAATTAGTAGCACGTAATCGTCTTGCATGGTGTCCACGGTTTTATTATTATTTTCAGTAGGCAAGGCAGTTGCCTCGTGGACATTATTTAAACGATCATCATCAGCAGCAGCAGAAACATTAACGTCTTTGTGGTGGCTCTGGCTCAGCCGGGCCTCGAGGCCTTTGGGTTTGGTGGTCGAGTAGGTTTTGTTCTTCTTCATGGCCCAGCGACTGGTTCTGCCACCTCTTCTTTTGGGAGGGGGAGGGCCTAATTCCATAGCTGCCGAAACTTCATGACCAGCTGGTAGGGAACTGGTGCTGATTTCAGTAGTAATGGCGGTTGAGGTGGTGTGCCTCCTGAAGGTGTCAATTTTCCTGCTCAAGTGAGAATTCCAGTAGTTCTTTATGTCATTATCGGTTCTTCCTGGTAATTGACTCGCTATCAAAGACCACCTGCATATACATTCATAATCATATTAATCATTAATTAACCAGCAATGATAAATCAAATTTCATTTGTATTGCATATGCTTGGAAAGAAAAGAAAAGAGCATAATATACTATATACGGTGTGTGTGTGTGTGTATCATGTACTGATGATATCTACAGCTAGCTAAGTTTCTCCTTGTTCCCCTTTATATTAAATGTGAAGGGCCAAATTTTATGGTCCCAAAGAAAAATTGTCAAGTAAAGTCAGTTTGATCATAGAACACGAATATAATGGAAATCAGATTCAAATATTAATTCTTAAATTTTAGGAGATACAATTTCTTGGACAAGACTCTTTCTCTAACATACATAAAGACAAGAAAATATGTTAACATTGGTAATTTGTGCTAATCATATAATGGGACGTGAAAGAGAATTTATACATACTATTGCATGATTGGCACAAAACATGATTAGCACGAAACATTGTAGTTTGCAGTGTACTTACGTCAACTATATCTTACAATGTCATGTGAAAAAAAAAATATATATATATCTTATTCATGGTATTGCATGATTTTGACATAGAACACCATAGTAATTCTGTGTACTCGTGAAATTATAGAAATACCATGTGAAGAAAAGTTAACTCATAATAAGAACGTATTATTGTAATAACAATTATATATACTCATATAATACAAATCTTTGTAAGCTAATTCGAGAGGGTCTTTCTTTTATTTTCTTTTTTAGTGAATTGTAACAATGATCCCTCAACTTTAATCAAATTGGAGCAATGGTCCCTCAACTAAAAATTCATTACCATTGATCCCTCAACTTATCAAAATGTGTAGCTATAGTCATTTTCATCAATTTCATCAAAATTTTGTCAAAATAAGTTATGTTGGAATGACCGTTTATACAATTAGGGTCCCTCAACTCATCAAAGTGTGTAATTATGGTCTTTTTCGTCCACTACGTCAAAATTTTTGTCAAAACGAGTTATATTAAAAGAATCATTGTTACAATTGGGTTAAAGTTAAGGGACCATTTTTTCAGTTGAATTAAAGTTGAGAGACCAATGGTAATTGATTTTTAGTTGAGGAACCATAACTGCATGTTTTAATGAGTTAAGGAACAAATGGTAATAAATTTTTAGTTAAGAGACCATTGCTCCAATTGAATTAAAATTAAGGGACCATAGTTACAATTTACTCTTTCTTTTTTGTACATGTGGCCTGTGGGTACATTTGATATACTTAGATATTGGTAGGAGCTTCTATGCATATCAAATCGGAGTTTTAATTAAAGACGCCAATTGTATGTTTATGTTTTTTTTTTTTTTCCTGGTTAGGTAGATTACGTCTTACAGTTACACGTGAGTTGATATAATCAAGATTCACTACCAAATCAATAGTATTACCGTAGTAAGGTAATATTAAGAAGATAAAATTTGTAGATAAAATTTTGAAAATTAAGTGACATGAGAGTTAATGATTAGTTTATTACTTAAATGTTGATAACGTATTTATTCTTATTGGTTACACGTCATTTAGTTTACAAATTTAGTCTCTAAATTTAGTATTTCTAGCATTACCCATAGTAGTAGTATCCTTTCTGTGCTTTTACACTCGGACCTCGTCGACGTAGAGTAATGTTATGAAAATTAAAGTTGTAAACTAAATTTGTAAATTAAATAATATCATCAATAAAAAATAATTACATTAATTAACATTTAAATAATAAACAAATTTTTAATTTTTAATGTCATCTAATTTATAAATTTTAATTTATAGATTTAGTTTCCTGTTGACGTACGGTGTAAGCGTGCTGGTCTAGTTCTAGTTCTTTCTCAACTAACAAAAAAGGCAAATTTATTTGCTGACTAATGACAATGACAATTATGACATGGACAGCAAACAAAAGAATCCGAAAACTTGAGAACCGGCACGTACAACACTCATGAGTCATGACAAGAGGATACCCAAATATGGAATTGGATCCTCTCCGAGGCAATCCTTCGGGATCCTCTGACTAATGTTAAGTGAGCTGTTTTTTTTTTTTATCTAAATGCTATAAATAGGTGACCCTCTAAAAGTTATAATAATTGTAGTTGTTGAATAAAAATTTAACGGCTTTCTAATCCCAGTCAGAAGGATCTGAGGGTTTGCCTCGGAGAGGATCCAATTCTCGCAAATATAACAGATATAAAGAGTAATGTTATTCATACCATTTTTTTGTACCACATTTTCATACCACCTTAAGTGGCATTTGATGTGAATAGTCACATCATTTGAATTAATCAGATTTTTAAATTTAGTTCATTATTTAATAAACTAATAATTAAGAAAAACTAGTTAATTAAATTATGATTGTATTATACGAGGGGGTCTTTCTCCTCCATTTTCTTGGGTTTTGCAAATTTTTCAAATGATGTGGCTATCCACATCAGTACCATATAAGGTGATATAGAAATATAGTATAAAAACATAGTATGAATATCATTACTCATATATATATATATATATATATATATACCCCTCTCTTCTCTTATGGCCTGTTTTCGTTTTTATGTATTAGTTTTGCTTTTTGGTTTGGTAAAATAAGTATGATGTGTGAAGGGGAAGGGGTTGGCCTAGGTTAGCAATAATATGGTTCAAATTCTTATTTGATGAGAATTAAATCTGTAATATTTCATTTACAAATAAAGATGAAGTGAACAAGAAAATAATTAAAATTAGGCTACTTAAGAATAATTAATGCAAAGGTTATGAGTGCGCGACTGACCTATTACCCAAAGAAGCATGCAATTTTATGATGACATCTTCCTCTTGAGAAGAAATATTTCCTCTCTTTAAGTCAGCTCTCAGATAGTTTATCCATCTCAATCTGCAACTCTTACCACACCGCAGCAACCCTTCAAGTTGAAGAATTTATATTATTAGTAATTAGTTAAATTGTACCATGCATTATTATTACCAAATTCATGATCCATTTGTTATAAAAAAAAGAAAGAAGTAAAAGTAGGTACCAGCATTCTTGGGTAAAGACCTCCAGGAGCCTTCCCCATTGGCCTGGATATAACTGAGTAAGATTTCATCCTCGTCCGCAGTCCACCTTCCCTTCTTGAGACCAACTTTCTCACAGCACGGCGCCCTCCCCATTTCTATCTCTAATTAATCTCTCGACCGAACAAACGATATCGAGTTGACCAAATGCTTGCTGCCTATAATTGTATATAATGTGCAGCAAGAAAGCAGCAACAGAGATAATTCACAACTCACAAGTAACGGGTCCTCACTGAGACGACGAAGATCGCTCTGAGGCTGCGAAAGCGAGGGTTTAAAAAGGTGATTTACACAAGGACAGGGTCCCGCAGGGATTGATAAGTATGAGCACCCAAGGGCCGAGAGAGAAAGAGTCAGAAATGGAGGTGGGAGTGCACCATTAAATAAAAAGTTGGTTGTTGGTGACGGAGGTGTGGTGGAAGATTGTGCCACGAAGGCCACATGTCCATACCACATCGTGGCTGCCTGTGTGTCGAGGACCTCGTTACGGGGCTTGCATCTCCCACGTTGATGAGCCTCCCGGCCCTCTCTTTTCCTCCCTCCCTCCCTCCGTACCGAGGTCCTTCCTAAATATCGAATGTCCTGTTTGTGTTTCTTAGTCTCCAAAATATTTATTGTCATCTACCTCCTCTCCCACGTCGTACTTTTTTAATATCCAGTCACTTGAATTTGAATCATTTATATATATATATATATATATATATATATATATATATATATGTATGTATGTATGTATGTATGTATGTATGTATGAAAGAAATGAGTGAATGAAGCTATCATAAAATCAAGGGTTCTTTAGATATAGACTCTTGCAACTCTTATTTTCTAGACAAAAACCCACCTAGTTATAGACATCCAAATAAAACCCAAATTTAAAAATGATTGCCAACTATATAAGTAATTGACCTATTATTACAAAATATTTACAATTTGTACCACAATATTCAAAATAAAATCAATAAATGTTATTACTCATATATTATTACCCCTAACACACACGTATATACGTTCAAATGTATATATTACTACCATAAGCTCAATATATATATATATATATGTGTGTGTGTGTGTGTGTGTGTATACATATATAGTTTACCTATATATATATATATATATATATATATATATATATATATAGACACACAAACACACATACATACATACACACATACTATATATATATATATATAGTACTACTATACGTTCACATATTTATATATACACACACACACACACACATGCACAGTACTACATATATGATCAAACATATTAAACTAATTAATCTACCTATATTTAAATTTATGATGAGTAAATAACATATATTTTGTAGGTAAATTAATATTGAATCAAATAACACTCTTTTATTTTGTAGGTTATTTATTTTTCATGTATTATTACATATATTTGGCACATTTTATTATTATAATATATATGTACAAATAATAGGTAAATTAATCTTGAATAAAATAAAATTGCTTTATTTTGTAAGTAAATTAATTTTGAATCAAATAACATTTCTTCATTATGTAGGTATTTTATTTTGTATGTATCATCATATATATTGGGCACATTTTATTATTATATGTACAAAAATAGGTAAACTACTATTGAATAAAATAATAACATTTTTTATGTAGGTAAATTATTTTGCATGTACTTTGTTGATGCACAAAATCAGCGAAGACTTTGGTACAACAGAAAGTGTCAGGTTTTGTGACCTTCGCTTGGTTGCTTCGGTCACTAGTGAGGATAAGTACGTAAATGAATAGAGACAGAGAAGCAAACACAGGATGTACGTGGTTCACCCAGATTGGCTACGTCCACGGAGTAGAGGAGTTCTTATTAGTAGTGAAGGGCTTAAACAAGTACAAAGGATCAAGCTCTCAATTTAGTGAGTTCTTGTGAATGATTTAACACAAATGGCATTAGGCCATATTGTGGGGGAATGACCCCTATTTATAGAAAAACTTGTAGCTTTGTCACATTGACATGTGTCATGTTATGATTGGTTCTTGATGTCGACACGTGCTGCGCTCTGATTGGCTTCTAATCTTGACACGTGTCGAGTAGTGATTGGCCTCCTGGTCGGAGGGGAACTCTTCTGGGTCCTTGACAGTATAGCGTTGGCCGGTGCTCGGTAGTTTCGGGATTGGTCAAGTATGGTACAAACATACTTTGCATATATTGGGTTTGCTTTATTATGTAGGTAAATTATTTTGCATGAATTTTTTTTGTATATCAAGCTTTTTTTTATATATATATATATATATATATATATATATATATGTGTGCGTGAAATAATTTACCTACATTTATATGTAAAATATAATTTTATTGACTCAACTAATCATGTATTACTACATTTATTGGGCATGTTTTATTGTTATTATATATTAGGCAATGAATTTATTATTTTTTTATTTTTGTGAAATCATTAATTCTCCCTTACAATTTGTATGGAATTAATTGTGTAAATCAAACATTCAAATAGGGTGTTTTGGGCATCGAAAATTTTTAAATGTGTAAAGTCAAATATAATTAATGAATTTGCTGATGTGGAATCTAGTCAATGGGTTTTATTTAAATAAAAAACTTATGTCGGATTTTATGTTGAAAAAATTAAGTTTCAAGGGCTAAAGTCATATTTTCAGTAAAATCAATTAGTTATATGAGTTCATAGTTTACATTATCTCAACATTTAGTACTCATGGCTGGCGTTCGCATACCTAATCATATTTGTAAGGCTATGTCGGTAGCTGAGTCTACTCTCTACTTTGTATTAGAGATTAAGTAGAGACGTAAATCCTACCCAGCTAGGTAGATGATAAGTTGTGAAGTACCGAGTACGTACGTACCAAGTAAAAACAGGTAATGTGCATATGATCATATCAAATCATATTCATACTGAATTTACATTATTGTAATAAAAGCCAACTCGTGATGATTCATGGATATCATTCATATACATAGCTAAGGTTCTGTCCCCTGCTCTGCATTACAATGAAGTTTAATTAAAGATATCCAATGTGTACATACTATAAACTATTTAGTTTTATTAGAGCATATCCTCAGTGGAAAACCTTAGTTTAAATTAGATTATGTAACATCCCACATCGTCTAGAGGTGTGGATCATGTAAGCCTTATACGTATATTATCATCTCTACTTAGCACGAGGCTTTTTGGGAGCTCACTAGCTTCGGGTTTCATCGAAACTCTGAAGTTAAGCGAGTTCGGGCAAGAGCATTCCCAGGATGGGTGATCCACCTGGGAAATTCTTGTGTGAGTTCCCAGAAACAACATCGTGAGGGCATGGTCGGGGCCCAAAGCGGACAATATCGTGCTATGGAGAAGTCGAGCCCGGGATGTGACAGATTAATCATATAGTTCGTTCTTTTGAAAAAAAAAAAAACTTGTGGTGTTCATGTGCATGTTTATCTTTTGTCAAGACCGAGTCTTGCAATGTGGGTTTATAACTAAGTGATTAAAGTTATTGGAATTGAATTTACGACTTAATTTCCATGTATTCCATATTCTGAATATAAATACATAATACAATCCTTGTTCTCCAAGGAAACAATAAAGGACACAAACAAACCTTTCTTAATAAAGGACACTAATAATTACACAATATTTACATTCCCTTTTTCTATCTATTGACTCACGCCAATACTCCCCCTCAAGTTGGTGCATAGATGTCACACATACCCAAATAGCCAAGAGAGTCACCAAAGTTTCTACTGCACACGGCATGAGTGAGAACATCCGCAAGTTGCTCCTTCGAGTTTACAAACGGTATTGACACAATCTTCTTCTCAAGCTTTTCTTTAATAAAGTGTCGATCAACCTTAACATGCTTCATCATGTCATGCTGAACTGGATTTTCTGCTATTTCTCTTGCCGACTTATTGTCACAATACAATTTCATTGCTTCTCTTTGCTTAAACCCGAGACCCCAAAGTAGCTTCCCCAACCAAATAATTTCACATATTCCATGCGTCATACCCTTGTATTCGGCTTTTGTAGAGGAACGGGACACAACCTTTTGTTTTTTGCTTCTCCAAGTAACTAAGTTTCCTCCAACAAATGTGAAATACCTAGATGTAGACCTTCTATCAGTCACATCATCGGCCCAATCAACATTAGTAAATCCCTCAATCCTTATATGTCCATGACATTTATACAAAATTCCTTTACCCTAGGCAGACTTCAAATATGCCAAGATTCTCATTAATGCTAACATATGATCCACACTTGGTGAGTGCATAAACTGACTAACCACACTTACGACATAGGCAATATCAGTACGAGTGTGAGAAAGATAAATCAACTTTCCCACTAGTCTTTGATATCTACCTTTGTCAACCGGTTCCTGATCTGGATAAATTCCCAGATAATTTTTCTATACGATAGGAGTGTCTATAGGCTTACATCGCAGTATGCATGTTTCCTTTAACAAATCTAGAACGTGTTTACGTTGAGACAAGAAAATACCTCTAGATGACCGAGCTACTTCCACACCAAGAAAATATTTCAAATCTCCCAAATTCTTCATCTCGAACTCGGCGGCAAGGTTTTGTTCTAGCTTCATCATCTCCTCCAAATCATCACCTATTATTATCATGTCATCCACATAAATAATTAAGGTTGTCACTCTACCATTTCCCCGTTTCACAAATAACATATGATCCAAGTAAATTTGATAATACCCAATCCTCTTCATAACTTAAGTAAATCTACCAAACCATGCACGAAGTGATTGCTTAAGTCTGTAGAGTGACTTTCACAACCTACATACTCCATATTCCATCCGGCATTGTACCTTGGAGGAAAATCCATATATACCTCTTCTTCCAAATGCCCATGAAGAAAAGCATTTTTCACATCAAACTGTTTCAGTGGTCAATTCAAATTTGTAGCTAAAGAGATTAAAACTAGTATTGTATTCATCTTCGCTACTAGAGAAAAAGTATCCTGATAATCAACACCATAAGTTTGAGTATAACCCTTTGCTACTAACCTCGCTTTATACCGGTCTACCGATCCGTCTGCCTTATATTTGATTGTAAAGACCCATCTACAACCAACCGGTTTCTTTCCCTTACGTAGCTCCATTACCTTCCATGTATCATTCTTATGTAGTGCCATCATTTCCTTATCCATTGCAACAGCCTATTTAGGATCATTCACGGCTTCCTCAACTCGGGTTGGTGCTTGGATTGCTTCCACATTATTTACCTAGGCTTGACATTCCGATGCAAGGTTTGAGCATGACACATAATTAGCTATTGTATACTTTACTTTTCCTTTAGGAGAAAACCTGTCAAGAGGAACACCACGATTTTGCCTTGGCGGTAACTTATATGTACTCATAATATTATCTTAATTAGTTACATGAGCATCAATGATACTTCCCTAAATGATATTCAGAGAAAACACATTGAGTGGCATTGTCGAGCTCGAGAGAGAGAGGGGGTGTGGGTTTGGTAGCTAATGGTTGCTGGAGCGACGTAACTGGTTTGGTAGCTCATTGCCTACACTATGCATCACACTCGGCATTCTGTTGCCGAGAAAACACAGCCGGTTCGGTGCTCGGCGGCTGCATGATACTCCAATTCTCTGCAGTGTCTTGCCGAAAGCCATCGTCTCCATTCTCAACAATGCCTTGCCGAAAGCTTTCACAATTTTCTTTTTCAACAAATGCTCCCCATGAGTTACATATTTCCAACCATCCAAGATCACCATTAGTATTCTCCCCGTAGTGATCGGAATGTGATGGAATTGAAGCATAAAAGAACTCGGATTTAGAAAAAGTAACATCCATGGTCACATACATATGGCGAGTTTTAGGGTGGTAACACTTATACCCTTTCTGTTGAGGAGCAAATCCCAGAAAAACACATCGGTGAGCACATGGATCCAACTTACTACGATGAATCTTATGAATATGAACATAGGCTACACACCTAAATACACGAGGAGTAATAGTATTGGTTGACACAACGAGAACAAATTTTGTCAACACTTGGTAAGGTGTACAAAAGTCCACAACCTAGGATGGCATACAGTTAATCACATACATGGCATAGGTGACAGCTTCAGGCCATAACCGTTTAGGTACGGACACACCAATGAGCAAGGCACGAGCATTTTCCAGGATATGACGGTTCTTTCTCTCAGCAACCCTATTTTGTTGTGGGGTATGAGGACAAATAGTTTCATGTAGAATTCCTTGATCCCAAAGAAAGTTGGACAACTCGAAACCAATATACTCACCTCCATTATCAGAGTAGCGAACCTTAATAACAGAGGAATATTGTGTTGCAACCATTTGAGAGAATGACCGAAACACCACACTAACATTGTTGATGCACAAAACCGGAGGGGTTTTGGAACAACGTAAATCCGACCGTGAATCTGCAAGAAAGTAAAGAACACAAGATGTATCGTGGTTCACCCTAATGTTTGGGCTATGTCGACACTGATTATTGTATTTCTCTGAGATGTTGAGAGAGAGAGCTTCTCTGTGAGGATGAAAGCTCTGAGAAGGTGAGGGTATGGCTTAAGAATTGGCCTTCTCCAAATTAGGAGAGTGGGGAGTCCTTTTATAGAATAAACGCTCATCACTTATTACATATTTGCCCATTCCTTTATTACATAATTACATTTAAGTCCCCCCAGTATTTATACGAGATCTAAATACGGAGGCCTTAAGTATGGTACAAACAGTAGTCCCCCAAGTCTTTAGTTAAGAGTGTCTTTTGGCTGGAGACTTGAAATTCAATCCATGTGTGGGCCGAAGTAACAAGATGTCGTCTAGGACTGATACTCTATATGAGGCGATGCTCAATCTGAAATGACGTTCAACTAGAAGTAACACATGTTGCGAGGCTGCTCGGCTTGTGGCTTGTGTTGCCTTGGTTGGCTCAGCTTGTGACGTTGAAGGTGAGGGAGTCCATTTTATATAATAAGGGTTCGCTCCTCAATACATAAATGATGGGCTAGAATTGATACTCGCAGCGAGGCAGTTGCTCAATAGGCGGCGATGCTCTCTAATAAAGGTGAGATAGTCCCTTTTATAAAATAAGGGCTCGCTCCTTAGTACATGAATAATGGGTTAGGAGTGATGCTCGGGCGAGGCGGCGATGCTCTCTAATGATGGTGAGGGAGTTCTTTTTATAGAATAAGAGCTTACTCCTCAATACATAAGTGATGGGTTATGAGTGATGCTTGCGGCGATGCGGTTGCTCAGCTAGCGGCGATGCTCTCTAATGATGGTGAGGGAGTCCCTTTTATAGAATAAGGGCTCGTTCCTCAATACATGAATACTGGGCTAAAGTTGATGCTCTCTAATGATGGTGAGGGAGTCCCTTTTATAAAATAAGGGCTCGTTCCTCAATACATAAGTGATGGGCTAAGTCCCCCAAGTAATTTTTCATAAGGCCCAGTTGAGGCCCAATATATGGTACATAATGTAGTCCCCAAATTCTTCAAATTGAATCCATGTATGGACCGAAATGGCTGTTGTTCAGAGCCGATATTTGTATGCCCTGCACTGAAGCTTTGTAGGTAAAGCTTTGCAAGTGAAGCTTTTGAAGCTGGAGCTTTTGTAAATGAAGCTTTGAAGCTGGAGCTCTGTAACTGAAGCTTTTGAAGCTAGAGCTCTGTAAATAAAGCTTTTGAAGCTAGAGCTCTGTAAATGAAGCTTTTGAAGTTGATTGACATGAATGATGCTCATGAATGTTTATATGTTGATTGACATGAGTGATGCTCATGGATGTTGACATGAGTGATGCTCATGAATGTTTATGTATGATTGACATGAGTGATGCTCATGAATGTTGACATGAATGATGGTCATGAATGTTTATGTATGATTGACATGAGTGATGCTCATGAATGTTTATGTATGATTGACATGAGTGATGCTCATGTATAATTTTGGAGTACTAGACGTACTTTTGATCACATGGTTGGTGATAATAGCAGTAGGGTGAAGAATAATTTTGGAGTACTGGGCGTACTTTTGATCACCTGTTGGTGATAATAGCGGCAGGTTGCCGAATAATTTTTTTGTAGTACTAGACGTACTTTTGATCACCTGGTTAGTGATAATAGAGAGACTGACTCTTTTGGGCATATGGGCTTTGGCCCTCCACATAACATTCCAGCCCATTATTTTGGGCTTGCCCTTTTTTTTTTTTTTTTAATTTTTTATATTTTTTTATTACCCTCTGATTGGGTTATACAGATGTCTGCGAGAGATGAGAAAAATAAATTACATCATTCAAAACAAAGGTTTCGACACAAAAGCTTCGACAGTTGCAGATCGTTGGTGCGTACTGCACTTACTGCGTACTGGGTTGTTGCAGATCTTTTTCCATGTGCGTATTGTGCCTACTGAACGTTTTACCTTTTCCTTTCTCTTTATTTTTCTTTCTTCTGGCAAATGACAGACAAGGGAATAATGCCATTTCCTTTTTTTTTTTGCTTTTGCACCTTTGTTGCTTTTGCTTTACTGGTGGTCGATGCCCATGGAATCTGAGGAGACTGCATTGGATGCTTGCAATGATCTCCCGCACTTGCATTTCCAGCTCATTGGCTTTCTCCTTTTGCTTTCTACTTTTGCTTTCTCAGAAAATGATTTCACATGGCTATCACCCTGCAAAGAAGATGCAGGGGATAGGTCATTAAGCTCGGGGTTATGCATCAGGATTTGAAGCTGGAGAACTTCTTGTTCGACAGCGAGGAAGAAGACGCGGCGCTGAAGGCGATGGACTTCGGTCTCTCTGTATTCTACAAGCCCGGTGAGACTTTTTTATGACACCGTGGACGGTAGAGGGGTCAAGCACCTGGTGCCGCTTGGCTTTGCGGAGGTTGGCGACCAAAATTACTGCTCAAGTTCAAATTCAAACCCATTGAGTTATGGTGACAGCTCGTCCCAGATATGCCAGAATGATTTCCCTGTACCATTTATGTCCAGCTGTGATCTAAACTCCTTACCAACCATAGAAGCCGATACTGCCTCATGTGTTGCCAGCCATCACCAATTCACAACAGACCAAGAAAAGAATTTGGAGAACGAACAGTTTTCTGCATTACTGAAATTCTTGATGGATGAAGGTTTCTTGCAGAACATTGTGGAGTTGATGGTGTGGGCAGTGAATACTGGTGGTCAAATGATGAAGCTCCAGAATTTGTTCTTCTTAACAAGGAAACAGAGCTTGATCCTGAAGACCCATCGAAGCCCTAAATATCAGTGAGATCCTTTCTTCCAAGACCGCAACTTTGAAACCCAAAAACATCAATTGTCTTGTTTATACCATATTTAGGGCCTCGTATATTTGGGCCTTAGGCCTTGTATTTAGGCCTCACACTAAAGCCCATACTTTGTAAAAGAGGAGGAACCCCTTATTCTATAAAAGGGGACTCCTACCCTCATTCTAAAGGAGGCAAAAGAGCCAAGCCTAAGAAGGCTAAGAGAAGCTCTCATTACATTCAGGAGAGACCTCACACCACCGAGGCTCTCCTCTCCCTTCTCTTCTTTCTCTGGGGGACTTCCCCCAAACACTTGTATCCATACACTTACAGAGAAACAGAATCAACTACAGTGTGGACGTAGCCCAAACATTGGGGTGAACCACGATACATCTTGTGTCATTTACATTTCATGCAGATTCACGGTCGGATTTACGTTGTACCAAGACCATCCGGTTTTGTGCATCAACATTTGGCGCCGTCTGTGGGAAACGACACAAAAAGTTATGTCGGTTCTCTTTCATTTTTTCACCTTCATCGTGAATCTGCAAAATCACACAAACCCAGAAACCAAAGTCACTGCAAAACCCATATCTCAAAACTGCAGAAAGGAAAACTCCAAAACTCAAGAAAAATCATATGCTGAATTTTGGATGGGAACCCATGAGTCTAAACCTTTCTTTCCGATTCATAAGATCTCGCTTCATCTCTCCTAGTTCCCCTACGCTCAAACGACGTCGTCCAGCTCTCACGTTACTTCACCATTCTCTATCTGCGAAGCATATTTCTACATAAACTACTGAAGATGAACAACCAAATGAGCAGGACGGGGCTTGAACTAGCAAATTTGCTAGTGACTTCTCCCCTGCACCAGTCATGGGACGCGGTCCAAAAGCAAAAGCTCCAGACAGCTTCCACGACGTTGTTTCACCATTCTATCTCTGCAAAAGCTCCAGTCAGCTTCCAGACAGCCGCTCATACATCAGAGAAATCAACCACTCATTCATCCACCATCACTGATTGCTAACGGCGGTGCTGCCGATGTTGAGTCAGTTCCGGCACATGTCACCGGCTGATTCGCCTCCGTTTACAGCGAGGTCCAGGCCTGTCGTATCGATGCACTTCCTCTCCCTTCCGTGCTCAGAAAACCCTTCAAGGTCGTCGACGGTCCGTGCTCAGAAAGCCCTTCAAGGTTGTCTCGGTGCTAATGACACTATCAAAGCTTTCGACAAAAATGGATGATGAAATTGCCCAGATCAAGACAACCATGAAATCCAATGTGGATGTGAGCTTCAATTATGTTGGTTTTTAACACAACCATGTCAACAGCGCTTAATGCCACCCGTCCCCACGTTAAAGTTTGCCTTGTCATAATGGAACACGGCGCGATGACAGTCCCATTTACTCCAGTTGCTGCCAAGAAAGGTATCGTCCCCGACAAGGGAGCTGTGACCGACGCCCACCACCTTTGATGGGTCTATAACCTACCCCTTCAAAATTTTCAATCATCCAACAGTGCAGCCAGTGGGAAGAGCTTCCTGCCAGGTAACCTACCCTTTCAGGTTTTTTCCAGTCAACATGCGCCAGACCGACAGAGGGATTGAGAGAGAATCCCAAAACTGAAAAAATGGCAGAGAAGAAAGCAAGCATAACCCACCAGCTTCAGGCCGCGAAGCACAAGTCCGGCAAGTCCTGCAGCCATATGTTCTTCAACCAGGACCACCGTTATTTCTCCGTCGCCACTGATTCCGGCTTCCATGTCCTTCTCTGCAACTCTTTCAACACCTTTACAGATTTGGGAAAATAAGCTCGAATTTTTCAGCTTCATGCCCTCCCATGGTGTGCTGGATCAAATCTTCACTCGGGTCTCTTAAATCGGCATTTTTTCCAAAATGGGTTGTTTTTCCAATCGGAGAATTTTAATGGGGTTCTGATCAAATCTCGATCTTTGGGTGTCTATGCTAGAGCAGCTACAGAAATATCCCTACATCTATCTCATATCCCTCATCTCTCTCCTGTTCTTGGGCGTCCACACCGACATAGATCTCTCTCTCTCTGTTTCTCAACTGCCAAACGGGATTTCTAACAAATTCAGCAGTCTGGTGGTTTGAAATTTTGCTCTATCAGAATTTGAATTGGAATTGGGGCTTCTCAGCCAAGAAAAAGAAAGGAGGAAGAAGAGAAGTTTCTCCTCCGCTACAAAGCCCAAGCCCACCACCACCACACCACACCAGTCTTCCTCCTCTACGACTCCACCTCCATAACCGACGCAGATGGCGATCTTGCCGGTTCTGGGCTGACCCGCCAGAAGAACGGCCCGACCCGTGATTTTTCCTTCCTTGATCATCTGGAGAATGATGCCAGCGGCTTTTCGGGTGGAAGTCTGGCCCACCATGCCCTTGGAGACGTCACGGCTTCAATGGAGACATCACCATGTATCCAGTAGAAGGGCTGGTTACAATCAGTCCCAAGTTGCTTTTCAGATAGACCCATATCATGGAGCTAAGGTTCAATGTGGTGGTGGACAGAGAAAGCTGATGAAAGAAGATAAGAATTTTTTTTTTTATCTGATGAATTAATATGTCGACTACCAACTCAAAAAGAAAGAGACACCATCATCAAAAAATAGGCAAAAGCAATCATCCACTAGCAGTGGCACGAGCACCACCAACGGGTCCTCCACGAACTCCAACCATGCACTCACTCATGCTGTAAACATGTAGTGCAGTGGAAAAGATAAAAAAAAGAAAGCAAAAGGAAAAGCAGAAAAGGAAAAGAGAAAAAAAAGAAAAGCAAAAGATCTTCCTATTATTATGATTCCTTATGTCTGCCAGATAAAGAAACAGAGAGAGTACAGCAGAAAAACACTGGCATGGAATAAACACCCCACCAGAATGATGTAATTTATTTTCCTTATCTTTCGGAAACATCTGTATAAACCCCATCAGAGGGTAATATGTATAAACCCTATCAGAGGGTTAAAAAAAAAAAAAAAAAAAAAAAAAAAAAAAAAAAACGACAAAACCCAAAATAAATGGGTTGGAATGTTGTGTGGAGAGTGAAGGCCCATAAGCCTAAAATAGCACCAACCAGGTCATCAAAAGTACGCCCACTACTCCAAAATTATTCGGCAACCTGCCGCTATTACCACCAACCAGGTGCTGAAATGTACAACCCTTACTCTCCTTTATGCCACCAACCAGGTGATTAAAAGTACGCCCAGTACTTCATATCATACATGAACATTACTCATGTCAATCATACATAAACATTCATGAGCATCACTCATATCAATCACACATAAACATTCATGAGCATCACTCATGTTAACATCCATGAGCATCACTCATGTCAATCAAACATTCATGAGCATCACTCATGTCAATCAAACATTCATGAGCATCACTCATGTCAATTACACATTCATGAGCATCACTCATGACAATCAACTTCAAAAGTTTCATTTACAAAGCCTTAGCTTCAAAAGCGTCATTTACAAAAGCTCTAACTTCAAAAGCTTCATTTACAAAAGCTCTAGCTTCAAAAGCTTCATTTACAGAGCTCCAACTTCAAAAGCTTCATTTACAAAAGCTCTAGCTTCAAAAGCTCCATTTACAGAGCTCCAGCTTCAAAGCTTCACTTGCAAAGCTTCACCTACAAAGCTTCAGTGCAGGGTATACAAATACCGCCCCTGAACAACCGCACTTCGGCCCATACATGGATTCCATTTGAAGTCTCCGGCCAACAGACTCTATTAACCGAAGACTTGAGGGACTACATTATGTACCATTTATTGGGCCTCAACTGGGCCTGATGAAAAATACTTGGGAGACTTAGCCTATTATTTATGTATTGAGGAGCGAGCCCTTATTTTATAAAAGGAACTCTCTCACTTTCATTAGAGAGCACTCATTATTCATGTAATGAGGAGCGAGCCCTTATTTTATAAAAGGGACTCCCTCACCTTCAAACGCCACAAGCCAAGCCAACCAAGGCAACATAAGCTACAAGCAAAGCGGTCTCACAACATGTGCTACTTCTAGTTGAACATCATTTCAGATTGGGCACCGCCTCATATCGAGCATCAGTTCTAGATGACATTTAGTTACTTTGGCCCACACATGGACTGAATTTCAAGTCTCCAGCCAAAAGACTCTCTTGACTGAAGACTTGGGGGACTACTGTTTATACCATATTTAGGGCCTCGTATATTTGGGCCTTAGGCCTTGTATTTAGGCCTCACACTAAAGCCCATACTTTGTAAAAGAGGATGAACCCCTTATTCTATAAAAGGGGACTCCTACCCTCATTCTAAAGGAGGCAAAAGAGCCAAGCCTAAGAAGGCTAAGAGAAGCTCTCATTACATTCAGGAGAGACCTCACACCACCAAGGCTCTCCTCTCCCTTCTCTTCTTTCTCTGGGGGACTTCCCCCAAACACTTGTATCCATACACTTACAGAGAAACAGAATCAACTACAGTGTGGACGTAGCCCAAACATTGGGGTGAACCACGATACATCTTGTGTCATTTACATTTCATGCAGATTCACGGTCGGATTTACGTTGTACCAAGACCATCCGGTTTTGTGCATCAACATGTCTCATAGCCACCAAACCCGCCAAGACAACCCCCACAAGACCACATCCCCCCTATCGGCCTCGATAAATGATCTCAATTTTGCTTCTTTCACCGTCGGTGCAAGCCCGAAGTTGATGTAACCGTGCTCCACCAGAAACTCATAAGCTGAGTCTACCAAGCCTTTGTGCTTTGAGCGAATCGACTCCAGCGCTAGCTCCCGGGTCAACCAGAAAGACACATTTGACCTCCAGCGAGACAGAATGTGGTTCTTCCCGACGATATAGTTGGCTTGCTCAACACCGCCGATGGTGGGGACCACGTTGGCCTCGATTTCCTCCTCCGTGAGCGAGTTGACCAGAAACCCCTTTGATATTGCGATTAGGGATTTGACGTCGACGTCTTTGTTGAGGTCGGTGCGGTGATTCTTGGCCAACGACGGAAAGCCATTGAGCTCCGTGAAGAACTTCTTCCTGCGATGACATCTTTTGGCTGGCAGACCGGGTTCAGCTAGGCTCAGTTCGATAGGGTTTTGGATGTGCCGTTGATCGAGAAATGTGTCTTCGCTTTCGGGAATGGGCTTAGATGAGTCATCTTGAGAGTCCGAAACGGGGGCTTCGATGATCGTTTAGGGAGGTGCCGATGGGTTTTCCGACAAGTGGTTTTCGTGTGGGGTTTGAGAGAGAAAGAGAGAGACTTGTGAGGATGGAGAGAGAGAAGATGAGCATCGGGATTAGACCTTTGAGTTATGGAAGGTGAGAGAAAGGGAGATAACCTTTGCTGGTTTTGGGTTTTGGGATTTCTCTTGTTTCTTCCTGCATGGCTTTTTTTTTTTTTTGGAGCCGAGATCTGTGACTGATTGACTGTACATAATGAGACGTGAGGAGAAAGAGAAAGATGAGAGAGAGAGATGTTCTGTCTCGATGGATCTGCAGATCTGGGTTCTTATCTCCCCTAAATATCTGGGCCATCCTCTGCCATTCTGTAGGTGTTTGGTTTCTTGGATTTTGCAGATTCACGGCGGAGGTGAGAAAATGAAAAAGAACCAACATAGTTTTTTGTGTCGTTTCCCACAGACAGCGCCAAATGTTGATGCACAAAACCGGAAGGGTCTTGGAACAACGTAAATCCGACCGTGAATCTGCAAGAAAGTAAAGAACACAAGATGTATCGTGGTTCACCCCAATGTTTAGGCTACATTCACACTGATTATTGCATTTCTCTGAGATGTTAAAGAGGGAGAGAGAGAGCTTCTCTGTGAGGATGAGAGCTCTGAGAAGGTGAAGGTATGGACTAAGAATTGGCCTCCTCCAAATGAGGAGAGTGAGGAGTGCTTTTATAGAATAAGGGCTCCTCACTTATTACATATTTTCCCCTTCCTTTATTACATAATTACATTTAAGTCTCCCGAGTATTTATACGAGATCTAAATACGGAGGCTTTAAGTATGGTACAAACAAACATCACTTTTATTCTTCATCACATAAATCCAAGTCATACAAGTGCAATCATCAATGAAGGTAACAAACCATTTAATTCCAGACAAAATACTAACGGGAGAGGGACCCGAAACATCAGAGTGCACAAGATCAAAAGGAAACAATATTTTATTCATACTAGAAGGAAACGAAGTGCGATGACTCTTTGCGAGAATACATATTTCACAATGTAAGTCTGATTCTTTTATTTCATGAAATAAACTAGGCAACATACGCCTTAAATAACCAAACGAAGCATGTCCTAACTGACAATACAATAACAAAATTTCTTGCAAATTATTGGTACAGAATGCTACTGCATTATCTCTGCCAAGAACGACATCATCCACATAATATAACCATTCTCTCTTAGTGCCACGCCTAATTATCTTCTTGGTCTGAATATACTAAGCAAACAAAACATCGGATACATAAGTACAACACAATCTAATTGCTCAGTAACTTGAGGAATAGATAACAAATTATGAGACAACGAGGGAACAAGCAGGCAGTGATGAAGGGGAAGGGCCGGCGTGAGGTTCATAATGCCGGCCCCCCAAACTGGTGATGTTGTTTCGTTAGCAGTTGCAAGACACTTCCGTAAACTTGTTGTCATACTAGTAAATAACTTCTTATCAAACGTCATATGATTGGTGGCACCCGAGTCTAGAATCTAACATGTATGATGTTTCATATCAAAGGCTAAAAGAACACGCCCCATACTGCCTTCACTAGGAGTGGTCAGAGCTTCACTAGGAGTGGTCGGAGCTTCACTAGGAGTGGTCCTAGTCAACACGTTTTAACTTGGATCACTAAAGGGGGGCACGACAGGTACGGCATCCTTGGTGGTAGTGGCAACAGATACACCACTTCTACTTGCTCTATTAGCGACTCGTTCCTTAGCATGTAACTTTTTCTTCAATCCAGGGAACCATTCAGGTACTCCATGTTTTTGAAAACATGTATCTTCTGTATGACGAGTTTGCCCACAAAAAGTGCACTTCAAATTATCCTTGTTTTCCCGAGTGAATGGCCGAGAATTGGCCAATGGTGATGGATTAAAGGGCTGGCTACATAAAGGTGGCCGTGACATCATAACCACGGAATGAGCTCCTCCTTAGTTTCCAACACCACTACTTCCCATCATGGTTGCATGGCATTGTACTTCCTGCCTAACAATTGAGAACACCTCAACCACAGATGCTAGAGGTTGAATTCTCAAAATATCACTACGCACTTTGTCAAAAATAACATCAAGCCCTTCTATAAAGGCATACATACGGTCCAGTTAAATCTCATCTCGAAGTTTCTTCAAGTCAATATCACACTTCATCCTGATTGGTCCTCTTTGATCCAATTCTTGCCAGACAGCTTTAAGATCGGTATAATATACACCGATAGGTCTCCTTTCTTGGCGAAGTCAAAATGACTTCACATTCAAATCATAAATATGAGAAATATCAGACCCATCATAATACGTTCGAGCAACTTATTCTCATACTTCTTTAGCGGTACGAAGATGAATGAAAAATCCCATGATGGTAGGATCCATGGAATTAATCAACCACCCTTTCACAATTGCATTCTTCGTCTCCCAAACTTCATACTTGACACTGTCCTCCTTGGGCTCTTTGATGCTCCATGTCACGAACCCTTTCTTACCACGTCTAACAATATGCATCTCCAATACCTTGGACCAAAAAGGATAATTTGATTCATTCAACTTCACGGTGCTTGGTACGGTCGATGCATCGCTCTGAATCACCACGGGACTCAATACCGGGTTGTTGGTTGGTGTGCGGGAACTACCTTCCAACTTCAAGGTTGAGTCATCTCCTATATTTGCCATCATGACTTATAGAAAAGAAAGAAATAATCACAGCACCAAAGTTGTGCAATAAAAAACCTCACAGCAGCAGCAATACACTACCTACAATACCAAGATACACGGCCTGAACTGATTTTTGCAACAACAGCGCAAGAACCAATTCGACCGACACAGCAGTGGAAGGAAAAAAAAGTTTTACAGCAGCTTGGCTCTGATGCCAAATTGAATTTACGGTTTAATTTCCATGTATTCCATATTCTGAATATAAATACATAATACAATCCTTGTTCTCCAAGGAAATAATAAAGGACACAAACAAACCTTTCCTAATAAAAGACTAATAATTACACAATATTTACACTCATTTCTTATTTACATTCCCTTTTTCTACCTATTGACTCATGCCAATAATTGATCGCATGGAGAATTAAGTCAAGTGAGTAAAATATTCATAATTACTCATATTAAACGTGTCTGAGCCCTCAGGTTAGTAAGGCATACCCTCTTCTAATAGGGGTGTAGCAAACAACAATTGTTGTTTCTCATATAGGAATCCATGTGTTACTAGTTGATTAATGGATGACATGAGTAATCATAAATTTTCATATACACGTATACAATATATATGCGTCTCCGTGTTTCATATAAATGTTTTTTTTTTTAATATGTTTGATGTTATTAACATTACGGGATGGAAGAGTGGGTTTAACTGCCTTAAATTTATAATGAGATAATTATAATAATTTGGTTTGAATTCACCTTCGCAAGAATTAAACTTTATACATCTTACTCACAAGTAAAGATAAATACAATTATACCGTTGTAATATTAAATAGCTATTCCATATAGACGTTAAAAAATAGAAGGAAAAAAGGATGACCCTGGGGATGTCGTGTTACTTTGTGATTCATAACAAACAATCCATGCATCCATCAATTTTCAAGATCAGCGACAAGGCATAACGATATTTAATTATTTTGCTGATGTTGTTCTTGCTCTGCTTTCTCTGGGCCTTTCGTTCATTCAATTCGCAGCCTCCTCTTGAAGAATTCTATTCCCTCCTCTTTTCATCATCTTTCATTCTCTTTTCTTACATTCTTTATTTTATCTTTCTTTTTTTATACAAAATTAATATAAGATGTTGACGTGACTTAATCGTGACTGTTTGAATAGAAGAGAAGGAAGAGGAGGAAAAAAAAGAGGAAAAATAATCATACTCCCCTCTTGAAAACTAGAAGAATCCTCGAAGTGTTTTTTTTTGCCAGGTGGCAGGTTCCACACAAATAATTTTATTTTGTATAATGCTTGCATTCATTTTTAGGAGATGAGTTCATTTCCTCGTACGAATAATTTATAGGGACCTTTTGAATTAGACGCCTCGTTTTTAAATGTCATGTACTAAACATTTATTCCTTTTGCAAATTTGATTAAACATTGTCCCTACAATTTTGGTACTTTAATTTTATTTCATTTGAAGTCTATTCACGTTAGCATTGCCTTTTTTTCCTCCTATTTTTATGCATCTCTTATTTCTGATGATTTAAGATTTTTTTTATTTTTTATTAAAAATTTTATTTTAGTAAATTAAATAGAATGTAATAAAACTCGTTGTTAGGTACATTTGATTATATCGGTACGTTTGATTATAATGGTACATTTAGTTACTTGGTACATTTGAATTTTTGGTCCATTTGACTTCTTGTACATTTGGTACATTTAGTTGTTGATACATTTGAATTTTTGGTACGTTTGTTTTCAAAACATAAGTTTTATTACTTTTTGTCCTAATAATGAGGAAGTACTTTAATTAAATTTTTTTTTTATAGAAAGAGTCGTTAACAATGTAAAGGTTTAAATTACTTTAATTAATTTTTTTCTCTCGAAAGAGTCATTAATCAACAGATAATAACCTTTTTGTTAATTTAAAATTATATGATTTATCGTTATTATTTAGCATTATCTACAATAATAAGGATTTATCTCTGATAAAAGTTGTTCCAGAGACTTATCTACCAAAAAAACAAGACTATCTAGAGCTTTGTGTATGAATCAAACATATTTTTAAACATTGCAAAAAGATGAATATTCATTTTAAGATAGTTTATAATTGGGTACATTTTAATTTGGGATTGGTACATTTTCGTTTGACGTTGGTACATTTTCATTTAATGTTGGTATGTTTCCATTTGGTGTGGGTGTACATTTAGATTTGAAAAGTTTAAATTTTTAGACTTAAATATAGTTGAAATTATTTAAAATATATAGCAGATATTTAAATGTAAATTAATTTCAATTAATCTGAAGTAGTTCAAGTCTGAGTATCTTAATCAAATGTTTCAAAAGCTTAATCAAAAACTCAAAAAGTATAAATGTTTAATCTACAAAAGTCTAAAATGAAGCATCTAATTCTAATTTTCTCTAATTTTTATGTATATATACGTAAAATTTTAATAAGTTAAAGAAGTTTTCTTAAGAAAAATATGTATTATGACTTTTTGCATTGAGATGTTTTTAATAGAAAGTTCTTTTTTTTTTAATACTCATAATGAGGAATTAGTTGAATTAATTTTTCTATCTTATTTATTGAAAAAAGTCATTTAATGCGTATTGATGAAATTAAATTCCTATATTATAGGCAGTTAGTTGCTAAGTTACTTTACGCCTCTATATAAATGCATTTAAATTAATAGCATGAAAATTAAATAAATAGAAAATTATTAAGGTAATAATTGGTTTTGGTTACAGCATCTTAGAGCATCTCCAAATGGGATGTCAAATTTTCAACATAAAATTTGAATTTGACGGTCTATATGACATTTTGACATCTTTCAAAATTTTGATCTCTACGCAACATGTCAAATTAAATATTATTTTATTACACTTTTTTTTATTAAACTATTATTTTATTACCCATTTTGACATCATCAAAACCCCCGGATTTCTTCACTTCACACCTTCAGCCGTGGAAGCTCTGCAAGCTTCCCTCCCGCAAGTCCCTCACACCCAATTCAACCTCACCAAGAAAGGCTTCCCTCCCGCAAGTCCCTCACACCCAATTCCAACCCGACACTGATACAATCAAACGCAACCTCCGAGAGCTCGCCAGTACTAGAGCGGTGTACGGCGGAGAGAAGCTGAAGAGGGAGGAGTCTTTCTTACATCTGGCTTCTGCGTTTGGCTTTCTGCTTTTCTTCTCTCTGTTCTCTCTCTGGTTTTCCAAAATTCAAGCTTCGGTCTTTCTGGCTTTTTTTGTTTGCCTTCAGTTTCAGCGTTTCCCATAAAAAAATTAATAAAAAAATATTTGAATCTGCTGTCAAATTTGACAGCAACTTTTTTGCCAACCCGTGTCAGAGTAATTGACATTTCGATTGAAGAATATTAATGTGGTCTTTTATTATTATTATAACTTATGTAAACATTTTGACATCTCGTTTGAATATGTTTTTAATCAATCTTTAAAAGCAATGAATGTTTAATCTTAAAACAATTAAAAAAGTGTAGGTGTAGGGCGTTTAATCTTAAAACAATTATAAAAGTGTAGGGCGTTCCAATTTTCTCTTTCCAAATAGGATATGTGTATACCCATAGGATACAAAGCGTTATCTGTTTATTTATTTTTTTTATTAATATTTGTTGCTGTTATTAATTCATTTGTAACGGGCCCATTGTACCGTCGATGTGGACTTCAGCCCACTCAAATTCTGAGCAGAAAAAATGAGTAAGACCAAAAGCAATGAGGCCAGCCTTCCTGCCTGGCCCTGGAGGATCTGAGAAATGTATGAAAAGCCCACAATCCAGTCTTTTATTATTTGGGCTTTGGTTTTGAATGAAGATAGTAATGCGTGGCCCATACTTCATTTTCGACGTCGCGGCCTCCGGTCCGGTTCCAGAAGGAATGCGCATCAACGGAAGCGTATCCAACGTGGCAGATTATGATTGGGTGGAACAACCATACGTTCAACGTGATTGGCTAATTTTGGAGGAAAACACGTTGCGATATGCAATTGATACTTTGACACAAACTCGGGAATTGACCAAAAAGTGTGTTCAACGTTCATACAGTTTGTTTGGAGAGGAAATCAAATCACAACCAACGGACCAACGAACCAACTCAACACTCCATTCCACGACTTCCCAGGTCTCAGGACTCTCAGGGACTCTCTGGAGGAGGAGGAGGAGGAGGAGGACCCTCGGACCCGCTGTCCGCCGAAGCCAGTCGAGCTACTGTTTCTATTGTCTCTCATTGAATTCAATCGAACAGAGAGAGTTTGAGTGGTTGGGGGTAGATCCACCATCCAAGCCCAGATCTTTCTTTGCGATGGCGCACCACAGAAACAAGCTGTTACTTGTGTTCCTCTTCTTCCTCTCCTTCGCTGTCGCCGCCCTCATTGCGGCCGCAGGGAAGAGCTATTATGAAATACTGCAGGTGCCCAAGGGAGCCTCCGACGAGCAGATCAAGAGGGCTTACCGGAAGCTCGCCTTGAAGTACCATCCTGATAAGAACCCCGGCAACGAAGAGGCCAACAAACGATTCGCCGACATTAACAATGGTATCTTTCCTTCCTTCTTTCTCAAATCTCAATTCTTTTTCCTAGCTATAATAATCAATGACAGTGATGCTGAGAATAATAGTAGGTCCTTTGATTGATTTGATTAGCATACGAGGTGCTTTCGGATAGCGAGAAGAGGAACATATACGATAGGTACGGAGAAGATGGTTTGAAACAGCATGCAGCTAGTGGAGGCCGAGGTGGCGGCGGCATGGGAATGAACATCAACGACATTTTTTCCGAGTATGCTTCGTTCAATTTTATTGCTTTACTTTTCAGTTTCCCTACTCCGTACAATTACTCACATCACATCGTAATTCATTCATGTTTGCAACCTACACCAATTCAAAACTGAAAAACTAGAATTTTAAGATTTAATGTCTCTAATCTATGGACCTGGGGGAGCATGTTTGAGTTCAATTACTTACTTAAAAGTAAGGTAGCGGTAGCTGGTATTGATTCCGAATAACCATTCAATGAGATAGAGACTATGGAACCACACAAACACTGATTGATCGTGGTTTATCCAATTCAGTCCATGTTGAGTTATGTCTAGATTTTACTATAATGTGGGTTACATTGTACATATAGAGAACTGAGAGTTTCCAAATGATGAGGAACCAAGGAACCCTAAGATGTGGGTGAGGGGCCCCTTTTATAGGATAAGGGGTTGCTCTCCACTTCACACATTTAGTGACGGCTTAGTGAGACCGAAAACAATGGTGCAAACAGCTTTACTTGTTGCACTTTTCATAAAACTCACCTTTTCTGTTTCATATAGGTTTTTTGGTGGTGGACGCCCTACTGAAGAAGAAGATAGAATCATCAAGGGAGAAGATGTAGTCGTTGAATTGGATGCAACATTGGAAGACCTCTATATGGGAGGCTCGTTAAAGGCAAGAGACATGTATAGCTTTTAAGCTCTCAATTAAGAATATGCATTGCGATCTTCCAGTATCTAATATTAAGCATTCCTCATACAATGTGAAAGGTATGAAGTTGTTCGCCAATGCTACACTTTTACTTGCTACATTTGAACCATTCCAATAATGGGAAGTAAGCTTTAACAAAAAAATAATAATGGGAAGTAATCACATCAACTGTGACAGAAAACAATATATAATGAAAATGATTTTTAGTGGTAGCCAATAGCATGGCATCACTAGTTTCTCTCTCGCTGTCTCTCTGATATGGTCGCTGCTATCTTGTTTCTACGTTTATTACATGCAAGATAAACCAAGTTTTCCAAGCCTGTCGGCTGGTAGATGTTTCCATATTTTGTGTGTGTGATTGTACATTGTCTTTATCAGGTTTGGAGGGAGAAGAACATTCTGAAGCCAGCACCAGGGAAGAGACGATGTAACTGCAGAAATGAGGTATATCACAGGCAAATCGGTCCAGGGATGTTCCAACAGATGACAGAACAGGTATATGCTTCAACAAACATTTCTTCCAGCAAAATCTTCTGAGTGCATTTCTATCTCTTTTGTTTCCCTGTCCCTTTCTTCAATTAGTTTCACTGGCTATTATGCTACTACCGTTCTTACATACCTTGTTATGCTCTTTCAGGTCTGTGACCAATGTTCCAATGTCAAATATGAAAGGGAGGGATATTTTGTTACTGTTGATATTGAGAAAGGGATGCAAGATGGGCAAGTAAGCTTTCATTGGTCATTTTCTTTTGCAACTTGAATTTTTATTTCTGTCAATTTGCTTATGTCAGTTAACAACACATAACTTCCTCATATGCACATATTCAAATATCTCTTCCCAGTGTTTTCATGTATTCCCTCGTATATGTGTTGGTGTTTTAATTCCTGTTGATTCCTTCAGAGTATCATTCTGAATCTTCTGAAATATAAGCTTTTAGTGTGAGTGGTAACTTTATTTATTGTTCCAAATAAGATTGATGGAACTGCTTGATATTGTTTCAAATCCAGTTCGTAAGTGTAAATTTATGAATCTGGTTGATATTTCAATTTGTGAGTATAACTTTTATGAAACTGGGTTCTGTTTTGCAAAGTTGAAAGTTTCCTGGATATGGTTGCTCTCATTAGTATACTCATGTCTGATTCGGATGAGATGAATTCTGCCATTTTACAGGAGGTGGTCTTCTATGAAGATGGTGAGCCTATAATTGATGGAGAACCTGGAGATCTAAAAGTTAGTTCTATGACCTTGCCACCTTGTTTAGTAAATTGATAATTCATTGGCCATGTTCTGGCAATAACTGTCCGCATTGTTTTTGCAGTTCCGCATCCGCACAGCAGCTCACGACCGGTTCAAAAGGGAAGGCAACGACTTACACACAACTATCACTATCACACTGGTATGAGCTGAATTAAGTTGTGTGTTAGGTTTTATTGTTATCGTTAGCTAGCCAGGTTAGGAATAAGTTGCAGCTAGCATAAGGACCTTAAAACTGGAAATACAAGTTTATAGGTTGTAGAATGTGGAGTTGATTTCTTGGGCTTACAATGTAACGTGTATACAGGTTCAAGCTCTTGTTGGCTTTGAGAAGACTGTTAAGCACCTTGATGATCATTTGGTGGACATTAGCTCAAAGGTGAGTGAGCATGGCATGTACTTGTCACCTGTAGGGAAATTTGTTTTAAAATATGTCATGCTTTTCTACTTTAAAATTTCTATGGGGAGAGAAGGGGATTCATAAGTAGTATGGGTTAAACTGAGGTTTACGTTGATATCGATGCAGGGAATCACAAGGCCCAAGGAAGTGAGGAAATTCAAAGGGGAAGGGATGCCTCTACATTTCAGCAACAAGAAAGGAGATTTGTACGTAACATTTGAGGTTTTATTCCCGAACTCGCTAACAGATGATCAAAAGACAAAGATCAAGGCGGTTCTGGGCTAAGTAAGTAGGAATAGAGGATATATAATATTGTTTTTGTTTTGGTAGTTTAAAATGTTTTCCAATTGTAACATGATGAGATGAGTAGAGAGACATTAAGAAGGCCCTGAGTTGTTGTTTGAGCCCTGAGCCCTGAGCCCTGAGCCCCTCCTCCCGAGTTTAAGCTAAATAGAGCGAAACATTTTACGACAAAAAGATATCTTTTGTTGTTGTTGTATCATCTTTTTGTGAATTATTTACATGCATTCGACATTCCACAGTAGAGCCGTTAAACTGGATCGTGAATTGGGCCTGGTTAATGAGACGTCCAAAGGTTATTAGATATGGATTGGATTTGGGACTCAAAGGTGTGAAAATTGCAATTTGGGTCAAGTTTTGGTTGGAGGTTGGGGATGAGCCACCTACCTTGCTTGCTTGCTTGCTTGCTTGCTAGTTCCACCCACTCAAGACTCAACTCACTCACAACTAGTTTAGGCTGGTGACGATTCCAAATTGGCATCCCAATAATTTCCCACCTACAAAAGAAGGGAAGCAGACTCTTTTTGCATGCTTGTGTTGTGAGACATCAAAACCAACTCCTCATTTAAAGGGACGTCAAAAATTAGAAATAGGTGTGCCTGCTTAGTGCCTCAGCAACGTACATTAAGGGGGGAAAGCTCTACTCACCCTTTTTTCTTAGCTAATAAGGCATATTACCTTTTGTCCTTTGTGTTTTGCCTTAAAAGGGTGGGTTTGCCTTCAAAATCCTACTCCGCCGACTTTTCCGTTATAATAGTTTAGCTTCAACCAAATACCATACTCAATGGATCACACTATACCATACACCGGTATTAAGTAGGAACACACACAACACAACAACGCATGGTTTTTGTTTTTGTTTTTTTAAATTTATTTTTGACAAAAAAAAAGTATTAATTACTACGTTGTAAATTGTAATATCCTTACGAATTAGTTTCATACATATAAAGTGTTGAGAGAGGGACAGGACGCAGGGGGGTGTGTCATGGCCACGTGTTAAATGTAGAAGAAGCTGAGTCAGAATAATAATAGTGTCTGCAATGCATGTGTGAGCACATATCCATTCTTTCTTTCCTAATTCAATATCGTCGACTTTTTGTTTTGTTGCTACTCTGTTGCGTAGCGAATAAAAAAGATTGGTACAAAGAAAGATAGAGCCTTTTATTAAGGACACGTCACACATATGATCCATCCGTAGATTCTTATTCTTTACGGACAAGGAACTTCTCCGTATCTTTGTTGTGCGGGTTCGGAAATCAATCAATCATATTCGTTCATCGTATAATATTATGTTAGTTTTCATTATGTACTATTTATATTTAATTTAATATTTAAAATTTAAAATGATTTCTAACCGCCCAATGTACGATGAACGAATACGATTGATTGATATTTCAGATATTCACAAAGATAATTCGAAAAAGATTCTATAATGCATCTTGTGGAGAGGCTTAGTGAGCATATCAACATGCTGATCAACAAAGATAATAAAGTGAACATGATGACTCTCCAATGCCACTTTTTCACGAACAAGGTATACCAAAACTCTCTAAATTCCCTAATGCATTATTATTAAATTGATAGTCTAATAGGGAACATGTATAGCAGCTATTGAAATTTGAACGCAATCAATACCCATAAAATATTTTATGAAGTTGCAAACAATTTAGTGATGAAACGTAAAACGTTGGTGGGGTGGGTCATGGTTGGGGGCTGTCTCCAAACCCTTATATTCAATACGTTAATGCACGCTACATTGCTACAACATTCGGAAATGGAAAATGTTTTCAAATCCAAACCATCGCCTTATTCGGCCCTTTCTATTTCTCCATTTCGGTCAAAAAAAGGTTTATTATCAAATATGCAGTTGAGAGAAGGTTGAAAAGAGCGTGACTTGCAAAGTTGCAAGTTTGGTGAGCATTTGTGGTTTTACAAAACTCCCAAAATTACAAACAAACCCCTTTCCCTTTCCTTTTCTTTCTTCTTCGTCTTTTTCCTCTCTCTCTCTCTCTCTCTCTCTCTCTCTCGCCTCGCGTTAAAAGGCCCCTCTCTCCCTCTCAGTTCCATTTCCTGTAGCTACGTGCAAGAAAGAAACACAGACGACCCACCCAAATTTGAATTCAGAGACTTTACTTATTTGTAAATGGTTGGTTAACGCCTTGCAAGTTTTTTATTTGTTTACGTGTTTTGCGAAATCAAACCAAAACCTCCCAACACAAAATCAAACCAAAATCCCCATTAATCATATTTGTTCTCTCTCTCTCTCTCTCTCTCTCTCTCTATACATCAAAAAGAAGAGGAAAGGAAGCAGGGAGTCTCAAGAAATGGATGCTCTTTGTCTGAAAACAACTGCGCCAGGGATACACGGCCTATCTTCCACCATCTCAGCGGCTGCAGCCCTCGATGTCCGTACGAGCCCATCTCCGTCTCAGGTGAGCGCCATCGGCTGCTCCTCCGCATCTGGGATTGACAAGTCAACCGTAACCGCGGCTCAGAAAAGGATAACGCCGTTTTCCAGATTCTCATTCAAGCACCCTCTGAAATCCTTATGGCCTGGAGCAGCAAGAGGTGGTGGACCCGCCTACAATGGGATGGCTCTCGACGACGCCGTCCCCTTGTCCTCTAAGGAGGAGGGCGAGGAGGAGGAGCTCCAGAGTGCGACCAGGGCGTCGGACGGTCAAAGTGGGAACTGGGTTTTGAAGATTTTGCACGTGAGGTCTCTTTCTCTACCCAGGAGAGAGGAACAGCAGGGAGGCAAGAGTGGCGGCGTTGCAGAGCTACCCACGGGAGATAGAAAAACCATGGTGGATGATGACTCGGAGGAAGACGATGACGAAAATAATTGTTGTAGTGTTTCAGATGAGGCCGAGTTTGATAAAGACACGTTTCGTCGGTTGCTTCGGAAGGTCTCGTTGGCGGAGGCGAGGTTTTATGCTCAAATGTCGTATTTGGGGAGCTTAGCTTATTCCATTCCTAAAATCCAGGTACGCACACATCATTCCTTCATTCCCAATTGAGGTTTCTATAGTTTCTGATTTGGTTTGGTCCCAATTTCCCATGTTACAATTTCTCGTGTTTTGTAATCCAGCAATTTTGGTCGTCTTTGATTTGATTGCCTGACCAGTTAGTCCTATTAGGCTGCTTCTTCGAAATCTGTTTTTGTAGCTTCCTATTTTGTTTGTCTGCGTCCTCGTTTAATGTCTCCATAATTTCTCCAATCCAGCACTTGTATCTGGTAAGCCAATTAAATGGGCTCATTCATGAGTCATAAGACCTCGTCGTCTGAATTCTGGAAAATCTTATGGAATTTGTCTTCCTTTGACGTGCGTCTGCACCTGAGGTAGTGAATTCTGCATTTGATAGGAATGTGATTGAATAGATATTAGTTGTTTACCTCGGTTAGGAATTTTTCCGTGTTAAGAAGAAGTTTATACATCTTGTAATAAGGCATCACTCGGGTCTCGTGTTCTGCTGTTTATCGATTCCGGGCAGTTTGATTATCTACTCGTTTGATGGCATTACTGAATTCTTAATAACTTGAGGTTCATGATATGTATATGATGCTATAGTTACATTTTGCCTTAAATTAGATAATCACTCCCGAATCTCACATATTCCATCTCATGTATCTAATTTACCATCAACCAATTCAATTCCTATATAAAGGCTACATGCATAATAAGAACTTATTCTGACTTAGTTTCAAATTCAGACGGGAAATCTTCTAAGAAGGTATGGTCTGCGTTTTGTTACTTCTTCAGTAGAGAAGAAGGAATTGACTGCTAAAACTGAGAAAGATCAGGGGTCAGCTGAGATTCGAGAAACTGAAAAAAACCTTAAGGAAGACAAGGAAGAAGATGCGGAAGTAAAGGAGCAAAAGAACTATGGATATCGAATAAGTCCATCTGCTGCTTATCATATTGCTGCTTCTGCAGCTTCCTATCTGCATTCTCAAACAAGGAGCATACTTCCATTCAAATCCTCAGAGACCGAGGCAGATAAAGACTACCATGAAGAAGGCAGTGAAAGAAGTGAAGCTGTTAATAGGATGAACTCAGAAGTGGCTTCTTTAATGGCAACCACCGACTCAGTTACAGCCGTGGTTGCTGCAAAGGAAGAAGTAAAGCAGGCTGTTGCAGATGACTTAAATTCAACAATTTCATCACCTTGTGAATGGTTCGTATGTGATGATGATCGAAGTGGCACCAGATTCTTTGTCATTCAGGTAAGGAAACCGATTGTGGTTTTATACTTCTGTTTCAGAGAATATTTCCCAGTTTTATAACTTACTTACCAGCTCATTTGTTTTCTATATTTGACCTCCGATCTACATGTTTTGCAGGGGTCTGAATCACTAGCATCCTGGCAAGCAAATCTACTTTTTGAGCCCATTCAGTTTGAGGTTAATCCCTTCTCCACATTTTCTTTAGTTTTCCTAGTCTTTGTATTGACCTTGTTTGTATGAGATGATTGAAGAATGCTCTTTTAAGTAATTACTTATTGAATGAATCTTCTTTTTCTAGGGACTGGATGTGCTTGTGCATAGAGGCATATACGAGGCTGCGAAAGGGATATACGAACAGATGCTGCCTGAAGTCCATGCCCACCTCAAATCTCATGGTGACCATGCAATCTTTCGTTATACTGGGCATTCTTTAGGGGGAAGCTTGGCACTCTTAATAAATCTCATGTTGCTTATACGGCTAGAAGTGCCAATTTCTTCCCTGCTTCCTGTTATTACTTTTGGTGCACCATCCATTATGTGTGGAGGTGATCAATTGCTTCACAAGCTTGGATTACCGCGAAGTCATGTTCAGTCTATTACGTTGCACAGAGACATTGTACCCCGTGCCTTCTCTTGCAATTACCCAAATCATGTGGCAGAGCTTCTCAAGGCTTTGAATGGGAACTTTCGGAATCATCCCTGTCTCAATAACCAGGTAAGACTAGTACTGTCTCAGAAAGATCACAATAGGAGAAAAGAAAAAACATTGAATATATCCGTTTCATCATTCCCCTGATTTCGACATTTATAGCTGATCGTTTTTGTCTTTCCTCAAAACAGAAGCTACTGTATTCTCCAATGGGGGAGATGCTGATTCTTCAACCAGATGAGAAATTCTCCCCAAATCATCATCTTCTTCCATCGGGCAGCGGTCTGTATCTTCTAAGCTGTCCTCTGTCTGATGGCAGTGATGCAGAGAAGCAGCTCCGCGCTGCACAGTTGGTATTCCTAAACTCACCACACCCACTTGAAATCTTAAGTGATCGGTCTGCATATGGTTCAGAAGGAACCATTCAAAGAGATCATGATGTGAATTCTTACTTAAAATCTGTTCGCGGGGTAATTCGGGAAGAGCTTAGCCAGATCAGAAAGGCCAGGAGACAGCAGCGCCGCAAGGTGTGGTGGCCCTTGATAGCACCCCGGAGCAAGCATGCAGGAGGTGTGATTGTGGGAATCAACCTGGGGCAAGAAGAGCAATTAAACTTTTCAGGTGCATTACAGACCGGAAAAGAATCGTTGAAACGGTTCAGTAGACTTGTTGCATGGGAGCACATGCATTTGTTTGTGGTGCTTTTGGTGCCGGCGCGATTGTTAGTCTTGGGGGCATACAGCATCATCAGTTTCCGGTGACTAAGCAGTAACCTAGCAGTATTAGGTTACGAGGCATCAGAGAGGCGGGCGATTCACGTTACGTTTCACGTTTTATGGGTGGTGGGTGGGTGGCCGAACAATTAGATGATTCTTTATTCAATTTGTTTGCTTGTTCGAAATAGAAAGCAAAATCCAGAGTGAGGGTGATGTTTCTTGTTCCATTCTCATTTCTCAGACTTGACGAATGTCGAGCTGGATACTCCTATGTAAACAAGATGAAATTATTATGAATCTCTTGTTAATGAAACAGACATGTTTTGTACATTTTATGATTTTTATTTTTTTTATATTTTTTTTCAGAAATTTGCCAAATTGGCAGAAAACCGTGAGGTTAACTCTTTGCAAGATCCTTTGAATGCGCACTAAGGAAAATATCACAAAGCCATTTGGAATCAGTGCTACATTGACTCAGTCACATTTATTCATCACTAAAAGATGCTATACGCAGCAAGAACACATTTTCGATGGCCATAACATCTATTCATCACTGAAAGATGCCACACCATCGGTGGGCGGCCAGAACAAATTTCCGATCAGATTCCCACAAACAAAAATTGCCTACCAAAACAAAAGCATATATACCATCTTGGATAGAAAACTCACATCTCCGATGGCCAATGGCACAACACAATATGCTTCCAACATGAATCGTAAGTGTTTTACTTTCTGAAACCGAGAAGAAAACCAACATAGCGAAGGGGAAGTTGGGGTTTTATTTTCTTACAGATCAAGTTTACCAGCCAAGTACCACGAGTGCATAGCAAGGCTGCCAAATGCCAAGATGTTGGCAAGAGATGACAGTCCGTGAATCATACCAAACTTCTTATTCATGGCTGCCAGTTTTGGGTTTACCTTTGCAACTTGCACATTCTTTGACCCTCCAACTTCTTCCCCAATGTTCTGCTCCCTCTCCACCTTATGCCTTTGCTTCATCATCTGCACCCACCGGCACCATGACAGACAGTGATGACATGCGCATGTTATGGTCCAAATAAACCAACAACTACACTGTGAGCGTCAGCTACTTAACCAGATAAACACAGAGACATAGTTGTGATACGTTTTATCTACCTAATCCGCAGACAGACATAGTCACAAACTGGCGATTACCTCGATAGTCATGGGAGTGAAGACGAAGAGATTGGTGAGATTGAAAGCAAAGGAAGAGAGCAAAAAGCCGAGCTGGTACTTGTCGGTAACAGAGGAAGAGCTCCACGGATGCAAATACCCAAACGACCCAGCTGATACTGCAAGGCATATCCCAACCATGGTGAAATAAGCCGGAAACATCTTGCTCTGAAGATTCCCGAACTGATGCCGCGGAAGATTCCTATTTTCCAATTCATCAATCATTCAATTTTTTGTTATTCTTCTCCTTTGACCAAAATAAAAAAATTACTGACAAAAAATGGAAATTCAAGAGAAGATAAAAAATGAATACTTGAACATGATGATGCCGCCGATGAAGGTGACCCAGAGAGCGGCGCCGAATGCGGTGGAGAAGCAGAGCAGATGAGCCAGCTTTAGGTAGGTGGAGAGGGTGGGAGATTTCAGACCGTCCGATTTCGATCCAAAGGTCTCCGGGGAGAATATCACTCCGATGGCCAAGAAAGCCACGGCTGCTAGGAATCGCGTCAACCAAGCCATGGCAAGAGATTGAACGATTGAAGCTTGAAGCCTTACACACTTTCTCTCTCACTAATCTGTCTGTGCCTAGTAGTCTCTACTCTCTCACTATTTTCTTCTTCTCTGGAATTGTCGCAAATGGCAGGTAGGTGCTTTGCTTCTTTCATTCGCCCACCGTCCTTGACTCTCCACTCACAATTCATGCTAGTTTTATTGCTGACCGTTGGATTCACCAATCTGATCTGATCGAAACGTTGACGATTCACTTTACGCCAACATTTAGCCAGAGGCCCATTTTATCATATATGTCAACGACTCTTGGCCGGTTTATGGGCTTCATGGCCCTTTAATCTTGGCGGTAATGGGCAGTGACACGGTTCAACATCTGTCGTGCCGCGCTCGCACAAATTAGACCTCCCGCAACTGCACCAAAATATCCCACCCTTTTTTAATTATAAAAAAATAATTAATAATTTTCATTTTCTCCCCCCCCCCCCCCCGGGGAACAGTGAGTCGGTCTCTGAGTCTTCCTCCACAAGTTTCAGGCTGTAAGCAAGCAGATGAGATTGCAGAAGCCATTGCAGCCTCACCCCTTGAATCGCGCCTTTCTTCCATTTCCTTTTGGGGTTTTATTACTGGATGAATCTTGGGTCCAGGCTTTAGTTATTTAACTGCCGAGACTCACACTGAGAGAGCGAGAGAGTTGAAAGGATTCAAATTTCAATGACGGGGGGAGGTTCAACGCCCGAGACGTTTGCCGGCGTACGTTTCCTTCTCTTGGGATTTGACACCTTTGACGAGCACCAGGTCCTCCTTCCTCCTTCCCCCTTGTATCTTCAGTCTAAGGAATTTCAAATATCTCAAATTTCCATGTGTAATGTGGTAGCCTTGCTTAGTTTGGTTTTGTGTTTATGAATCGCGCAGGTTCGATCTAAGCTTGTAGATTGCGGCGGAGTGGATGTTGCCCACTACTCCCCCAATTGTACCCACGTCATTGTCGATAAAATTGTGTATGTAAGTCTATTTTTCCTTGTAATTTCTTCTTCAAGCTTCTGTTTTGACGCTTTAAGACGTTCATGCTATGTGTCCGTTTCTGCGTTTATTGTAGAATTAGTGAAAGAATGCTGTATTATGCGCATTTTCCTACATTGTGTAGGATGATCCCGTTTGTGTTGCTGCTCGAAATGACGCCAAGACGCTCGTCACCGCTTTATGGGTCCATCATAGTTTTGATGTTGGACTCCCCGTTGATCCCGCTTCGGTGAGTTTTGTTTCCCTTATTTCTCAGTCTTACTTGTCTTTTCATTTTCCAGTTCTGCTCCTTTCTTTTGTTTTGGGATCAAGCTTCTTGAACATGTCCTCATTCCCAGTGAAGTTTTCCATTTATTCATTTATTTAATACATAATAATGCACAGTTACAAAGTTCCAAATTTCACTGAATCTTTATGTGAAAACTCGAGCTGCCATAGTTTAAAGAACCTTTGAGTCTGCAAGTACTGTTCTGTATTAATATTATCCTTTTGCACAGATTATATACAGACCTCTTAGAGATTTGAATGGTATTCCGGATGCCAAGGGACTTATTGTATGCTTGACTGGATATCAACGACAAGATAGAGATGACATTATGGTACGCATTTCTAGTTTTTTGCAATGCTTCTGATATAGGCCCTACTGGAGACTGGAGATTTGTTTCATGAGTGCCTGTCTTGTGATTTGTTTCTGTTTTCTTTATCAGACAATGGTTGGGTTAATGGGTGCTAAGTTTTCTAAGCCATTGGTGGCAAACAAAGTCACCCATCTCGTGTGCTACAAATTTGAGGATTTGCATTTTATCCATTATCTGTTATGCATTCTTCTTTAGCTCTTTGACTTTTGTATTGAAAGTTACGAAACAAATTATTTTTATATTGTCAGGGGAGAAGTACGAACTTGCCAAGAAAATCCCAAAGATGAAGCTGGTGTATCATTGGTTGGAAGATTGGTGAGTTCATGTTCTGTTCACTCTCTTATGTTTTGAAATTCTGATATTATTTGGCATCTATTCAGATTGTTGAAACAAAAGAAAAGAAGCTTTCCATCCCTATGAATTGTTTATTTGTTTCCGTCTAAGCTCCTTTTTACATGCTTCAGCTTAAGGGATTGGCAACTTCTTCCAGAAGATACTTACAACACTAGGTGAGTTGGTTGCGTGTGAACTTTTGAACTATATTTTTCTGTATAGACCTGCAAATTTATATGCTGATCTCTCACTCTCTCAACAGTGGGTATGAACTGGAGATGATGGAGGCTGAGGCTAGAGATTCAGAAGATGAGGCTGAAAACACATTTGTGAAGCAAGCTGGGGTGAGAACACTGAGAAGCATGTATAAGAGTCCTCACAATATAAAAGCTGGCTCACCAACAACACCTAGATTGCCTACACCAGAAGGAGAGATGCCTAATGTTCCCTTGGTTTTTAATAATGCCATTGGCAACTTATCAATTCCTCGGAATGAGAATAAATTGGATCAAGCCTCAAGCGTTTCTAATTCTTATGTTTCCAAGGGATTAAGATGTCAGGATGCATGCCAGTTGAGGGCTGCTAGTGGCCGTGACCTAAATGATCAACATCACGGAACCCCTGATCCTAAGGTGAGAGATGATTTCATAATTAATTGTGGTTCTGCTGAAAGGGCTTCTCACTTGGCTGGGAAATTAAGCTACTCAAGGCAAACCTCATGGAGGCCAACACTTCCATTACACATGGGAAATAAATCAGGCGGTGGTAGTGTGTCTTCTAAAGTACCTATTCGCAAATTAAATGCCAATGATGATTTGGCCTCTTATACTTTGAAAGCAGATCAAGCAGATGAAAAATTTGACTCCAATTGTGTTGAAGTCCCTTTAAAAGATACTAATTTACAGAACAGAGAAGAGTCAAGTGGTATATTTCCTCGGAAAAGGGTGATGGATCTCTCTTATACTAGCTCCAAATCACAGAAGATGAATCCGGGTGCAAAATCAGGTAGCATGCATAGTCCTTCATCTAGTATTAGATCTCCAAAAGTAAAGCCTACATCTTTGATTGATGGTTCATGGAGACTACTAGCCATTATATCGTTGCAAAAGATGACCACTCTCTGGATAAAACTGGCAATTTGAATGTTGCAGGAATTTCAATTGCTTTGACTTTCTCTGCCACTGTGATCTCAAACATGGGGAAAGATGTAAATGCAAACACGAAATCATCTCCAACCACTTTTCGAAGATTAAGAAAATCCAGCTTATCCAGCAAGCCTGGCATTGTAGATTCTGCTGAGGAAAAGTCTACAACTGCGGTCACCAAAACGGTGGAACTGCAAAATCAGCCAACGACCCTGCTAGTCTGAACTTGCTTAAAGAGAGAAATAATGACTTGGTAACAAAACATCTTAAGCAGAAGGTGAAGTCCAAGAAGACTCTAGGTTCTTGGCCTAAGTTAGTTTCTGCTAACCAAAAGGGGTCTGTGCACTTATATAAAGATGCCTCCTTAAATGATACCGCAATTATTTTCAATGCAGGGGATCATGAAAAATCCCCTGATCCCACGAAGCTTGGTGTGCTCTGCTCAGATGTTAATTTTGAACCCCCAAACAAGGTGGAGGGAAAAGATGTTAACATGTCTGCAGATGTTGCTGAGAAAAACTGTGAATCTATGGATGATGAAACTAGGCTCCGGTGGAAGAACATGAACATAAATTGGAGAATGTACTTCATGAAGCTGGTTATGGTGGCCCAGGCAACAAATAAATGTGTCACCATGGATGATAGGTCAGGACAGGAGCAGCACCTACAGGATCACTCTGATGCCTGTGCTCCTTGTGATGTAATGGTCAAGTCAGGTTCTGACAACATTTATCTGCTAGTTGAGTCAACTGCAAACGGAAATGCTGTCAAGGGAAAGAAGAAACAAGGGAAAAAGCTTGCTTTGGGTAAAACCAAGCTGAAAACTGTTCCCCCTGTCACGGATGTTGTGAAACCTAACAAAGTTGTCGTCGTACCCAGTGCACAAGGCTCCTGCTTTACGCAGGGTCTGGGAGAGGTGAATGTCGGCTAGCCTTACCCCCATTTATGGAGAGGCTGCTCCCAAAAACCTAACAAAGTTGTCTCTGAGGAAAATACTAGGAATGATAACACTGTGGTGACAGAAAAGAAACAAGAAAAAAGATGTGCAGGTTTAGTAGGCAAATCTGAGTGCCGTGTTGTGCCCCAAAATAAGTTAGAGGATTCTTCCGAAATGAAGGAGAACAGGCCAACTGTTGGTGGAGATCAAACTGTAAGCAAGTCCAAACAGCAGGCAGAAAAATCAACAGCTAAATCTGATACAACTCCGTTGAAGATAATTCAAACATCTGTGGAGAGAAGTGACAATCCTTCAACACCTGAAGGGAAGGCTCCAAGCAAAGTTAAAATTGAACCTGTAAGGTTTATTCTGAGTGGGCACCGATTTCAAAGAAAGGAGTTTCAGAAAGTTATCAAGCGTTTGAAAGCAAAATGTTGCCGGGATTCTCATCACTGGTCTTACCAGGCAACGCACTTCATCTCTCCAGATCGAGTTGGCAGGACAGAGAAGTTTTTCGCAGCTGTAGCGTCTGGAAGGTATGTATGTTATTGTTATCTCATTAGTGTGCCTTTATCCTAGGATTCTTGGGATCAGCTAATTGAATTTTCACAGTGCAAATGGATGCTATAATGTATTCTACGTACGTTGAGTGCAGGTGGATTCTTAAGAGTGATTATCTGGAAGCTAGTGATAAGGAAGGAAGGTTTTTGGAAGAAGAACCTTATGAATGGTACAAGAATGGCCTTGGTGAAGATGGTACCATCAATTTGGAGGCCCCAAGGAAGTGGCGGCTCTTGAGAGAGAGAACAGGCCATGGTGCTTTCCACGGAATGCGCATTATCATATATGGCGAATGTATTGCACCACCTTTGGTATGTCATTTTTTCCAATTTTAATTTCGATTTTTTTTTTACATTGTTCTGATGTAAATAATGCCTTATCTTTTGCTAAAGAACATTAGATATCTTTCTCAAATAGTCCAATTCTTTTTTTCATGCTTATGGGGGATGTTATTACTCGGAATCCATTGAAAGCCAACTAGAGAGTTAACCAGAATGTGCACTAGTTGTCTTCAAACAGGATACTCTGAAGCGTGTCATGAAGGCTGGTGATGGAACAATTTTGGCGACTTCTCCTCCTTACACCCGCTTCCTTAAGTCGGGGGTTGACTATGCCATTGTCAGTCCAGGCATGCCCCGTGCTGATATGTGGGTACAAGAGTTGTTGAAGCATGAGATACCCTGCGTTGTGGCCGATTACTTGGTTGAGTACGTGTGCAAACCTGGGCACCGGCTTGACAGACACGTGCTATACAACACCAATGCGTGGGCGGAGAAGTCATTTGAGAGAGTACAGAGCAGGGCGGAGGACATGGTGGAGGAAGCGTTTACAGGTGAGGATGGTGATGATTCTAGTTGCAGCGATGGTAGTGATATAGCTTGCGTGGTGTGTGGGTGTGGGGAGAGAGGAGAGGTGATGTTGATATGCGGCAACGAAATTGGGAGCGTGGGGTGTGGAATTGGTACTCATATCGAGTGCTGCAATCCACCGCTTGAAAGTGTTCCGGAGGATGACTGGTTTTGTCCAAACTGTAGTTGGAGCAAAAACAGCACCAAATCTTCCAAGAAAAGGAAAATGGGTTTGTTGGTTGACAGTTAATGGCTTGTAGAGTAGAGTAGAACTACTGTATTGTAAATCAGTAATCGTATGATGATATTTATTTTGATTAATAAATGCACACAAGAGAAGAGGAGAAGAGAAGTTTTCTGAGTTGTGACTGGGCCATGTTAATGTATGATCACAACATTCATACAACACGTGTTTATTTATTTCTCCTAGTTCTATCACCACCAAAAGTTTTTTAAAGGGAATTTTAACGAAAAGCTTATGGTACTGTTCATTTTAACGAAAAATCATATTTTTACACTAAAAAGTCAATCCTGGTACTATTTATTTTACTTTTTATCATTAAAATTCAAAGTTTTCAAACTTTTTTTATTAGTTTTTTTTTTTTTTAAATTGTCCGGTATTTAAGTAGGTACTTTATGTTACTTATTGTTAGGTATTAGGCTTTGTCGCAAGGGGCACCGCTCATGTTAGGAGTGGAAGTGTTCATATATTAATTGTATATTACTCTGTCATATAACTGATATGAGATCATATTCTTCAACACTCTGCATGTTATAATACCATTAGAGAGGCATAAATAATATCAATTTCCTCACTTGTATGATAACATGTGGGGTACTATGTAATACTGTATAGCAATCGGCATGTATTGTAAGTCGGATCATATGGGGTACATGTATAACAGTTATCTCAAAGTAGTATTTTATGGAAGCTATATACTTGTTTTACATCGAAGGGTTATACTCTTTGAAAACGTTTTACAAAACTTTATTTTATAGATCCACTCACTTTTGTTTAATTTAGTGGCAAAGCTCTAGTGACTGAGAATTTATAGCAAAAGTTGACATGAAGGAGGCTTCTCCTTACGATGTAAATGTTCTTACTTTATTTTTATTACAATTTATTTATGCTCTAACATCACTTGTGCGATAAGATTTCAACATTGTTTGCACGCGCACAATAGTATTAGTTACTTCAAGTTTTAAATTAGTAGCACTTTCCGCATTATCATCACTTTATGACTTCGTCATCCTTCAAATGTCGGTCAACGTAGTTCGATCCAAGCGTCCAAGTAAACATTCCGAGTCGGAGTTTTTAAAAAATCCCTCCTACCACCACTTGGATTCCTGGAAGTCTTGAGCTCTTCTCTTCTAGTTTTGGTACGCACTTTGTAACGACCCGTCCCAATTTATTGTATATATATGTTATCCCTGAGTATGTAAAGTGACGGTAATGCCCTCGAGGCTTAGTGACGTGGATGTACGTTTATAGTTTTAAATTATTTTTCCAGCTGACGTGATTAAATTATACGTGACATCATGAAAATGTTGACACGAGTTAGGCTCGAATTGGAGTTGTGATGAGGAAGTTACGAATGAATAGGTGTAATTGGGTAGAGTTATAATTTTGGGTTGTCCATAACCTATCCACCAATTATCTTCTTTTCCTACAACCTTGGACCCAATTAGAATTTTTAGGCTTGTTTTATTTCTTTTGGACCAATTGTTAGGCCCTAAATCACATAGCCCAATCAGGGCTTATGATCCTTTTATGTTGCCCAATCCCGTAACCTACACTGACACACCCACACACACACATACGTAACTCTCACCCTCACCATTTCTCTCGAATTTTCTATCGTCTGTACGACTCGAGCTTTCTAACCTTCAAACACTATCAAAACGTCACGGATCGAACCCACTGAGGTTACCATCACCCTTCTCTCGACTTCATAAGCTTGGTGGTACCATTGGTTCGAAGAAAGGACTTCAAAAACCTGAGAACACACGAGCTCCAGCGAGGTGGAAGTTTACTCCGACATGATCGCCGAAGTTCTACAAGGTTTTAAGGTTCTAAAAGGGTCCTAATCAACTCTAAAAAGACCCTAGGTTAGTTTGGGAGTGGATAAAACGTCGGGATAAAGGGATTCACCGAGTTGCAGGTTTAGCCGAAGGTTTCGAAGGTTTTTTCCTACCATTTTTAGTCGGTTTTAGGACTTCAAATAGAAACCGGCGACGCAACGGCATCAGTGCCGGAATCTGGCCAACCAACGGAGGAGAAAGAAGAATATTTCGTCAACTTTGATGGAATATACTAACGGCGTCAGGTGAGACGTTTCCAGAGGACAAGCGTAGCCAGGCGAGACTCGGGGATTACAACCCTGCTACATATTAGTGAATGGGCTTTTGGTTTTCTATATACATATATATACTTTACATTTTCCCAAAAATTGTTTTAAATGGATTTACGTTTTAAATGCCATGTCAATTGCATTATGCTTTAGGGTATACATTAGTATAGATATGCATATTGTTGCTTGATGCTGCGGACGTCCAGGTAAGCTTCAAGTGAGTATATAATGATGAAAGTGGATGCATTGTTTGTGATTATACGTAGATGCATTTAGAGCTCATTATCCTGCACCCCGATGTTAGTGCTCCCGCCCGTGGCCAGGGCACAGTCAATCACGTGATGTTCACCTCCCGCACCGCACGCTTACCTTGGATCCAAGTTTGGTGCACAGCCTTGTCGTACAGACCACATTAGGTGGTTCCGACTCATAGGTGACTCGCGATTATTTGCACAGCCTTCACGTGATCGTAGCACTTAAGGGTACTTAATTACACCCAGCCCTATCGTACAAACCATAATAGGTGGTTCCGACTCGTGTGCAGGCATATTTAATGAGCTATAGGTTCAGCCGTACAGGTCACGTTAGGTGACTCCGGCTGACATATCATTTATATTGATTTATTTCACCTGGCTTACTTATTTCATTGCTGAGATACTTTATATGGCATATACTCAGTTTTCATTACTCTTGAGTATGATTCTACATACATATGTATTACTATTTTCTGGGAAATTATACGGATTTTACAGTGAGGAATTATTATTTTCGGAGAATGAAATGGTTTGAAAAACTTTGTTATTGCCCACTCACGTTTTCTGTTTTGTGCCCCTCCAGGTTCTAGTTAGACGTTCATGTTGGTGGCTTATGAGGATTCTACAGCGGTTTTGACAAACTTCAAATAATGTAGGAACTTTCTTTCTTTCATGTCCTATATAATTAATACTTAGCCTAATGGACTGCACTTAGGTTACCTATACTTTGAATATGTGTAACCACACTTTAAGTACCTTCACTCGCACTTATATACTTGTCTAGTGTAAATTAGTTAGTTTCGGCTTTTAATTACTCACATTTTCATATCACCATCACTTTCACTCTGCGCTCATGACTACGTCACCCTCACGTGATGGCCAGCATGCCTCGATTCTGGTTGGGGTGCGTCACACTTAGTTCTAGTTTCCACCCAGATATATCCAATTTTTTTTATTTTTCCATTTCTATTTCCAAGCTCTGCTCTCTTAGAGGTCCATCCGATCCAACCTCCTCATCCCTCATAGGCCATCAATCACCTATGTCTTATCTTGAGAGAGAGAGAGAGAGAGAGAGAGAGAGAGAGATTGTGTCTGATGAATCATGCCTTGAGAGTGGTTAACACTAGTGATTAATGGTCGAACTTGAAAGGATATATGCGAAAGAGACTTTTTTAAAGTAAAATTCTCTATGAACTTTCTGCGATATGTTTTTGGTACAATATTTTATAATGTTGATATAAAAATTAACTTTAAATTATGAGACGATAAATAGTCTATGTCCAACTTAAAGAGAGTTTTCTTAGCATTTCTCTACATTAGAATAAACGTCTCACTTACGTTTACATTTCTTATTGGTGGCCCCTCACATAGAATCATATGGTAGTAGCTTACTAGCTTGAGGGTTGAGACAGAGAGCGAATAAAAGCGGGAACCATTCAACCAACTGAAACAATTGGAAAAACTGCCAAAAGAAGTGAACGGTGTTCTCTTTTTTTTTTTTTTTTTGGGGGGGGGGGGGGGGAGCGGGTGGCGGAGTGATTTCAACTTTCAAGTTTCAACACACAAAGAAAGAACAGGACTTCCACAACTAGCTAAAAGGCTAAAAGGTGATGCTGCAAATTAAGGTATATAAGTCAAAGAAAGTGAATGACCAAATTTTAGCAAATTAAGGTATATAAGTCAAAGAAAGTGAGTGACCAAATTTTACCATCTATACCCACTTTACCTAATTTATTATCATTTTTTTAAGAGAAACAATAGTGATTTCATTGATAGATTAACAGTCATTACAATTGTGTAAAACATCAATCTTCACGTTTTTTTATTTTTTTATTTTTTATTTTTACAATGAATGGTTTCCAACATTAGAACTAGCGTACTCCTACTTTATTATATCATCATACACCCACCCACCCTTATGAAAGCATAAGGAGGAGCAAAAAAAAAAAAAAAAAAAAAGTAAGAGAGAGAGTAATTAAGAGCGCAATTACAGCCTTGTGGATTGTTGATTATTAGCAAGTGGTTGCTAACCTACTACTTTTCAACACCCCAAGAACATGTAGCAATTATATGTTATATATAAAGAGAGAGAGAGAGAGAGAGAGAGAGAGAGAGAGAGAGAGAGAGAGAGAGAGATTTGGATCCGATTGGTAAATTTGATTAATCATAATACATACAATGCATGATGAAGATGATTAGATTAGTGACAATTGGAAATTCCCAAATCATCTTTTTGGTTGATGTTTATTAAAGTGACAAATAAAAGGGTGGAGCCAATTAAGAAAAGCAAAACATAATTGAAGAGTGGATTGTAGGGATGGAAGCTAAAGCGGAGTGATTGGGATAAAAGGAGCTCACTGCTCATATCATCAGGTCATCTCCAACCGAAGGGTTCAGAGGATCAGATGGTTGAAAATAGTCCGAAAATCGTCTCCAACCGAAGATTAGGGTAAAGGGCTCGTGGGCTCCACGGAATCTGAATGGGCCAGAGGGCCAACCTGTTGGCCATCTTCAGCCAGCCAGCCAGCCCGTTGACTAGCCCATTTTGTTTTTGTTTTTTTTTTCCAGGCCACTTTAGGTTTAGGGTTTACGAACTTTTTTGGTCCCAGCCCTTTTTTTTATTTTTTTTAACAAGCCACTTTTTTTTTTTGGACGTTTGTTTGTTTGTTTTTTTTTGTTTTCTAATTTTTTTCCTACACCATTTCACACATATTTTTCACCATTTCATATTGTCTTACCTTATTATATTTCAATTCTTCACATTTCATACTATAGCCTTTTGACTCTCGGTTTGAGATGGTTTTTTGTGACATGGCTAAAACGAGTCATTTGGTCATTTAGCCATCGGTTGAAAATGAAGGCAAATATACGCATATACTATTCATTAAAATATTAATATATTGAAAGATCAGAGGATTAAAACTAACCATCCGGTCAACCTTGGGTTGTAGATAGCCTCACACTTGCAACAAAAGAAAAGGAAACCGTGACTAGAGTAAATGTTCCGTCTGCTGTTTTTTTAAACAGGAGCATTTTTGCTACGATCTTTTTCACTTGCAACCCAGAAGTGTTGTGTGTGTGAGTGTGTGTGCGTATTTATTAGGTCCTGCTGGGGTTGGGTAGGCTGGGACCGATACAATCTTTTTCTCGCATTTGGTATTGGGAAACGGAATAGGATTCTCTTCATTTTTCTTTTCATTTCCTTTTCCTTTTCTTTTTATTTCCTTTTCTTATTTTCTCTATTTTGTTTTTCTTTTTTTATAAAAAATTAATATAAGATGTTAACTGTGACCGTTCAAATAGGAGATGAGAAAAGAGATGAGATAATCCTACTCGTTGGCAAACAGTCGTATCCTGTCCTCTTTTCCGGCAAAGGGAAAACTGACAGTTTGGTAAATTTTGGATGGAGCAGCAGCGCAGCCAGTGGACACAGACATTTCCCATGGAATAGCGAACCCCTTGCTTTTTGGGACCTAAAACCATAAATGCAATTACAGTTTTAGCTACAAAAGCCATTAACCAACTGCCTTTGGATCCATCTCAATCTCATCTGTACTGTAATTCTTGAAAGTGGTTGTTCTTCATCTCATTAATTTCCAACCACTCCCTTCTCCCCTTCTTAAATAATCCTAACTTGAAAATGGACGAATACATTTGTACAAATAAACATTAAATTTAATCCAACGGTAATATAATTTTGAATTTTGGTGATTTTAGAGAGATAACCTTTGAGAGAAGACCTTCAGATCGTTGAAATACATTATAAAGTTAGTTATACCAAAAAAAAATGTATAAAAAATGTGTCATCGGATCCCCCACAAACAAACATAATGATGCTCCTACACAAACACAAACGGTTGTATGTATGTTATATATATATTTGAAAACAGTGTTATATTTACGAACACGTGCATGAAGGAATGAATGTATCTGGATTCTGTAATATCATTACTTAAATCTCTCTGTGTGTATGCGCAGTAGCAGTAGCAATAGCATTACCATTTTTTCTTGATTTAGTAAGCTCTTTACGGGGTTGCAAAGTAACAGTGGAATAATTTATAGAGTAAAATATGTGAATAAATAAAGGGACATTTTGGATCCCTAACTATCAATATTCTTTTATTGAAACATTGTTAGTTTTTAGTTTTTTATTGAGGTCCTTGACATTAATGTAATAATGTAAGTTACTATATTTTTTAAATTAAAAATTAAAAATTAAAAATTGTAATTGTTTATATTAATGAGATTTTAAATAAAACCCATAATTGGTTTATATGATCGGATAAAAGCAAAAAAATCAATAAGTAGAAAATTTGTACACGCACTAGTCGAAGCGGCAGCCGTACTAGCAGAGTAGTACTAGATAAGGAAAATGGAAAAATGGTGACAAAATTTCCCGGCAAGTCTTGAAATATTCTTTTTTTTTTTTTTTGGTTTGTACAGACTACAGGACTACAGGACTACAGACAGAAAACAAAATGAAGCAAGATTCTTCCCGCCGGTATTATACTTTCAATTTTTCAATCAGCAGCTCAGTGCCTCATACTTGACTGGAATTGGGCGGTTAAACCCAACCTGGGACAGCAAATTCCCCACCACCGCAATGTCTCTGCAAAACACCCCTTGGAACGACGCCGCCGCTTCTTTGGCTTCCGATGACGACGAATGCATATTATGATTACTACGATTCCTATTGCTAGAATTGGAAGAACAAGAGGAGGAGGAGGAGGAGGATTCCATTCGAGATTCTTGGGCTTGGTTTTGGGATACATGCACTTGCATTGCTGCTGCTTGAGCTGCCTGTAATGCAGCTGCAGCCTTCTTCCTGTGTTTCTCAGCTGCCTCCTCCTCCGTGATGGTTGCCATCACGTTTGAATAACCCTTTTGCAGCAATCTGTAAAGCAACAGAGCTGACATCTTCGCTTTATCCCTAATTGAATCAACATCCCGATCGTCCACCAGCTCGCACCGGTCAATGAAAATGGTGGCCTTATCGGGCTTGTGCCTTAAACAGAGCAGCAAATGGGCTCTCTCCAACTCGGACCTCGAACACCCCCGTCGCAACCCAATCAAAGCATAGTAATCCACATTTCCTGTTTCCCCCGAAGCCACCCTCTGTTTCAATTGCTGTATCTTGGTCGTCAGCAAACACAGCTTCCCCGGAATCTCCCTGTACCTCACGTTGTGCCGCTTCCACGCCGGCCCCGGCAGCTTCCGATCCCTCAAGATGGAGTTGTACAAAAGCTTCAAGTGCTCCAGGTCATGTAGGCAATCCGGCAAACACCGGATGGTCTCCAAAAGTGAGGCTCTCGTGTCCAATGCTTGTATACAACTCGGCTCAAGAGCCAGAGTCCGATTGCAGTCCGCGATAGCCTCGGCAATCCGCCCCGCTGCCCGGAAAGCAGAGGCGCGCTGCATGTAGCACTCTGCCAGGAATCCCTGTGGAGCTCCACGGCGGCCGTCCACAATTTTGGAGAAGTGGCGGATGGCCTCGGAGTAAAGGCCTGCGTCGAGGGCAGCGATTGCGGCGGTTCGGCGGCGGAGGAGGAGCTTAATGTGGGTGAGGAGATGGGTAACGGTTTCAGACTCGGATAGCAACCTAGGAGGCGAGGCGGGTGCGTTGGCGGAAGAGAGCATGTCGTTGGAGAGATTGAAGCTGGACAGAGAGAAACTGTCGTCGGACCAGCATATGCTCTGGCGGCGGAATGCGGCAGTGGCGAGGCGTTTCCCGGTCTGGAGGAGAGCCATGGCGTCCTCCATTAGGCCGAGGTGGAAACACGCCTGGCCCAGTGCCAAATACCTGTGTCGCCAATTGGTAAATTAACTCAATTGGCAATAATAAGTAATTAAAAACAAGAAATGGTACCCTAACTAAAGATTAAAGTTTATAATAATGTGGGGCACACGGCAATTAGCCAAATCCTACATTTTATTTATATTTTAAAAATTGATTAGCTGGCTGTGCAAATTTGGAAGTCAAATTTTCTGGAACACGACTGGATTTCATTCTTCTCATGTCCAATTTGTTAAAAAAAAATTTACAAACTCGAGTGAGAGGGAGGGACACATTACCAACGTAACGGGTTAAAATCGAGCTCTCTTTTGGAATATATAAAATCGAGAATTTCATTTAAAATAGTTGGCAGTGCATTTAGTAGTGAAACGTAAAGGCACAACAACAAGGCTGATCTGAAAATAAATAATGGGACGGTGAACTCATCAAAAGCCCAACACAGAAAAACTCCAACGCGCAATGACAATTTGGAAAACCAATGGAACAGAGCGGCAATCAATCATCAATCATCAATCAATCAATCCAAGGGCTGTAATTTACCTCCATTGCCCTTCCTTTTCGCCGTTTTTACAGAGGCCTGCCATGACCTTCTTCTTCAAGTCCGCGACAGAGAAGCACTTGAAGGAAGGATCCCGTTCCGGCCACCGGGAGGACGAGTTGCCGCTGTTGGAGGAGAGAAGCTTCACTCGCTCCCGGGAAAGCGGCTGCGACGAAGTGTCAGAGCCACCAGAGGAGCAGGAGGAAGCGTCGTCGGTTGCCATTTTGAGGCTGGGAATGTAGTCCTGGAGCATATCGGCGACCTCCTTGAAGCGGCGGAGATAGAGGAGAGACCTAGCTTTAAGTTCGAGGGCTTCCTCGAGGCGGGGGGTGATGGAGAGAGCCGCGTCCAGAAGGCCCACAGCCGATGCGATCTCGCTGTGTTCGTTGGTCGCAATCAGGCTTCTGGCGTCTTTCATATACTTTTCCACAACCTGTGCAATCAATATTACCAGCAAAGTTGAAAAATTAACAACCTGTGCAATCAACATTCATGTCTCTACAAATTTGAATGCCTTTATTGAGAAAAGAATGAATCAAGTGGTAAGTAAGAAACAAGATGAAAAGCAATACCTTTCGGGTGCTAAGCCACCAGTGCTTCTTCTCATTGGAAGTGGAAGAGAGACAGGAAGATGAATGAGTAGCAGCCATTGTTGCTGTTAATCTCTTGTAAGAGACTTCACCAATCACCATCAACCCCTTCTCCTCTCCTCTCCTCTCCTCTCTCCTCTTTTCCTCTCTGCAATATTCCCTTCCAAACAAGGGACGGGAAGGCCGAAGGGAAGGAAGGACAATTATGTATTTATATATGGAAGCAAAAAAAAAAAAAAAAAAAAAAGAAGATAAGAGAAGGAGAGAGAGGGAGGAGCAGGAGGAGGAGGATTTAAAATCTGCTCAAAATTTTGGAGAGTAAATATAAGAGGGGGGGGGGGGAGGGGGAAGGTGGTGGGGAGAACAAAGCCCTCATTTTTATTATTATTGTTATTAATAAAAGAAATTGCCAGCTTTGACTCTGCATAATTAAAATAAAATTAAGTTAAATAATAAATAAAAGAGAGAAAAAGGGGTTTGATCCTTGAAGTTAATAGCTGGCGCCACCAGGAACACGCACCTCACTGCAAACTGTGGTTAGATTCTCTCTCAAGTCTCTCAACCCTACGACCCTGCGATATGACCAATGACACTGGGTGCACCGGCTCACCGCATGATTCCGACTAGATATACCCAATGATCAATCACACAGCTCCTTGGGTTCAAACTTCCGGCCGCACAAGATAAGAAACCACCAAATTAGCCCCCAAAACTCCAACTAATGAATTAATAAATACTCAAAATACTTAATAAAATTAAAATTTAAAAAAAAAAAAAAAACACCATGCTTGAATTATTAATTAATTTTGAGTAAACTTGATAAAAGTCTAATTTTATGACTCATTACTGGGTTGAGTTCACTTTATTAGGTTCGAATTATCCTGTCATTTTTTTTACTATCCTTTTATTAAATTGTGATCAGTATCATAATAATTTTATTTTGTACTCAATTTTAAATTAAATATGATAATTAAATATTTTTTTATTTTTTGTTCTAATTCGTATTTTAATTTTTTTTTTTTTAGCTTCCTCGCAAGTTAACTAGTCTATGTTTTAGGTATACGTATCGGCATATATATTAGTAGAAATTTATAAATGTATGGAAGTTTCATATTGAATCACATTAATATTAAAAAGAAGGTATGGGCTCGTTGTAATAATATATTGGATTCACTTGACATTTTGCCTTGAATCATTGATTAGTGGATGATGTTAAAATGGGAATGATCTTTTGAAAAGAAAGGAAAACCAAAATGAATCGAAGAATGAAGGCATCCAAATGCACTACTTTACTCATGTTTTATCTTTTATCCTATAAAGGAAAACTTTTTTTTTAAGATTTACTTAGATTATTGGTTTTCCTTCATTAATTATCATCTTTTCTTCCATTTCCATATAATTTGACGCTGCTTTGTGGATTATGATCAACTCTATAATTAAAATATGTCATTTCCGAATCCACACCTAAACATAGACATGTTAAGTATTTGATTAATTAATTGATTAGAGGGTGGTTAAGTAATAAGTATAGCTTATCTATTAATTTAATCTTACACAATTAAAAAAAAAGCAAAGTAATTTCCAATACGTGTTGATACATGCTTAGAGTTTCAAATATTTTGATTAATTGATTAGAGGGTCGTTAAGTATAGCATATCTGTTATTTTGATTACTAATTAAATATATGTTGTTTCATATGAGTGGTCAAATTATTCAAGAAATGCTACCAAATGTATTACATTACATGTGTGGGATAGTGTGACATGTGGAGATGCTTTGATATTTTCTTTTTTTTTTGGGCCAGAGTGTAAGATGCTTCGTTAGCAATACAAAAAACAATTTCAAATGTTCGATTGATTTATTAAGCAAGTTCATAAAATAAACCAAAAGCTTATATTAGCAGCAACTTTTTTCTTTACATAATCCCCAGTTAAAGAATATATTCTTTTCCTTATTCGAATTAGATGATTGAGAATACGATAAGTTTGTCATTGAATCTCAAAAAATAAGAGAGAGATAGTGAGTCTAATGATTTGACGATCAGTAAAATAAATAGGATATTATAAAGAATAGAGAAATTGAGGAAGAGAAGATTAGTAAATATAATTAGAGTGGGTCAATTGGATGATAAGCTAGCGAGCAAGCAAACAAGGAAATTTTAAAGGCCGGGGTGAAAGTAGAGAAAGTGACCCATGCATTGCATTGCATTGCAAGGCACAGGAATCATGCTTTTCCTTTTGCTTTGCTTTGCTTTGCTTTTATAATTTTTCACCCGCATTCCACATTTCTTTGAGTGAATGAATGAATGCACATGAAATATGGATGGATGTATAGATCGCGACTTGCCAGCAGCATCAGCCAGCATGGGCTTATATAATTAACTTTTCCCTCCTTTCCCTTTCCGCTCTCCTCTCTCCTCTCTCCTCTGCGGCTGCCTGGAGTCTGGAGTGGGGAGCGCCGTGCCCCCACCAAACCCCAAACCCTATTTACCCTCACAAAACTCATTCATTCATTTCCTACCATTCTCTTGGCCACCTCACCCTGTGAGTGTGATCCTCTAAGCCCACTGTCCACGTGTCATTTCCTCGTGCTGGGTCCCACGTTTCAAGGACCACTGCCGGTGTCCAGATCAGCCAGACTCTTGGACAATGCTTGCTAGTTGCTAGTTGCTGCTGCCACTACCACGATGGCGATGGCAATGGGAATGCCCTCCTTTCATTTGGTTCCATTTTCAATACATTATTCGCGTTGGAGCTGGATATATATCATAAGACAATGTAAGAGAGATTATGTTTTTAAATCACATGATATGACGGTTGATAGTTAGTGTTTTTTTTTTTAATTATTAAAGAATAAATTTAATTATATACCGTCACATTATTTAGTTATCTCTTGCAATATATATAACTTAATAATCATGCTCATTTCTGTAACTCACCAAAATTATATGAACCAAACAAATTAAAATTCGACAGATATTCTTAATTAATTTCATGTACAATAATTATATTTAACTAACGGAGTCCTCCTCATTGGCTATTATCATGAGGATTTTATGCCTCCTAGTTTGCGTTTTTCAAAAAATTAAAGGTCGTGTTTGATAACTATTTTATTTTCGTTTTGGTTTTTAAACGTTGTGTTTGAGACACAAAAGAAGTATATGTATGGGAGAAAGGAAGGATAAAGAACAACAGTGTGAAACATGAAAATAAATAAATAAATAATGAATGAAAACAAAATCTTGAAAGTGAAACTAATAACTTCAAACGTTTTTTTATTTTTTATTTTCATTTTATGTGCTTTTCCTTATAAGTTTATTTTGGATTAAACATTTCTCATACCATCATTAGTAACTCTTCTATATCCCTCATTTCTCTCATGCATGTATTTCTCTTATATCTCTAAAACAAAAATGAAAATAAAAAATGAAAAACAAAATGGTTACCAAACGAACCTTAAAATACATGTAAGGAAGGTGTTTGAAGCTTTGTTTCAATAATGTGCCTTGACATAAATACAAGGTCAATAAAATCGTTTTGTTCGTTAAAATATAATTGTCGATGATGTAATTAATATTAAGAATGGACGATATATATGATTGATGAAATACTAAAATTTGCTGTTCGAATGAGATTATTATGGGATGGAGACATACTAGACAATAATGGAGGATAAGTTTGTTGCTCTTGCTCCCATTGGTTAGGGACCATTTTGGACTCACGCAGGTCTACAAGGCAAGGCCAGGCCAAGAGGTTTGGTTTCTTCCGATATCCACACACAGAGATATGATATGAGATATGAGATGGCTGCGACTCGTAGTTGTACAGCTAAGAATTTAGAATTCCAGCTTGTAAACCTTGGGAAACTTCTTCCTTCCTTATAACTTGATGAGACGGCCCATTTTTTAGGTACAAGCCATCAATACATGATCGATCGATATTGTTGCATTTGCATGTACGTCATTCTGCTGTGAGCTAGCTACCTACGTATTAATTAATTCCTACGTGTCTTGTCTCTAATCTATTTTAATTTGGTTTGGTATTGTAATATGGTAACAGATTGGGATTCTATATATTAGAGTATTATCTCTGTCTCCTTTTCCCATCTGTCTATCAGCTGGACTCTTGGGAGGAAACAGAAGAGAGAAATCTAGCTAGGACTAGGAGGGATTTATAGGGTTTAGGTTTTGTACTGCTCTCAAGTATATATATCATGAAGATATGCGAAAATATGTTTCTTTTTTTTCTTCTTTTAATCTGTATGAAAGTAGTACCCCGTTTGTGTTCTGTTCGAACACATGCCGTGTCCACTCTACGTAGTACGTACGTTCTCAAAAGGAGGAAGGGATCTCATCATTTGTATGTCAGGGTGAGGCAGGGTGGCAAGGTCTTGGAAACTTTTGTTTTCTGCCATTCCCCTCTGCTCGTAACGAAGGACTAGATAACCCTTGTTGAACGGCCTGTTCTCCCCGGTTGGAATCGTGGGGTAAATTCCTTCCCATAGAACTGTGCTTGAAATTACTGATATTGATAAACGACCCAAAACATCGTTACTTCTGTTGGCAACATCCGGAACTTAATTTGAAAATCATATTTCAACCTGAACGTTTTCGAGATGCCTCTCTAATAACCAACGAATGACGATCGCTTTTCCTTATGTGGATCCTATTTCAATGAAAAGAGGTAAAACACAAGCCTGTAAACTATAAAAATGAGTCAAAGTGGATTGTCTTACACTAGCACTTCCGCGCCCCCTTTAGTTTATAGGGAGGATATTTTAATCATTTTTTATTCCATGTATTATTGTCATTATGCACATAAAGGAGGAGCCGTATCAGATGAAAATCTCATTTACGGTTCTGGAATGAAGATTTTTTGAATTTAATGACGACATGCAGTAACAAATGTCGGCTTGCTTTGAAGGAAATTATGCAAAAGCTTTACAAAATTATTATGAAGCTATGTGATTAGAAATTGATCCTTATGATTGAAGTTATATACTCTATAAAATAGAGACATCTTGTTGGACTGAATTTATGATGAGTATTGACGATCTAACTGTTGAATATTCATATCTTAATTCATAAATCATTCTTACAAAGATTCATCAAAATCCAAAATCATTTGACCACTTAATTAGAAGGTAGCCATTTTAGTGCTTCTTCGAAGAATTCATCTATTTTTTTGACTGCAAATGAATGTGGCTTAACGGTTTTGGATTTGTCTAAGTTTTTCCAAGGATGATCATGAATAATGTACTAAAATATAGACGATTTGGATCGTTAAAAAGTTACATAATGCGCATCACAATGTGTCCCTCAAATAAAATTATTTGAGAGATCCCTAATACTTGCATATACATACATACATACATACATACATATATATATATATATAACTAATACTTGCATGTATATTTTGGTAGAAGAGTGACTTAATTATATGCAACGGGATGTTAAAGTGGCCATATATTTCAAAACGTTTACATGTTGTCATGTGTTTTAACCTTTCTACATGACATTTCGTGACTGGTTTAAAACATTATCTTCAGATTCAAGCTCTTGTTCCTGGGTGGAAACACGCATGAAGTCTTATAGATACATAGATCTAAGCACATACATAGGTAAGATTATTATCCGTCGGCTTAAAACATTCCCCTAAGTAGTCAGTAAAGAAAGCAGGAAAAAAGGTAAAGGTGAGGAACTTATTCGATTTTCGACTATAAATATAGAATTCCATTATATATGCTGCTTTCCAGAAAATGAATTCCCACCTCAGCTATTAATTATTGTATGAATTAGTGCTTCCAAGAAGATGAAGATGAATCCTTGTTAAAAGGGAGAATAGAGAGAGAAGCAGCAATAGCTAGCATCATCATGCAAAGAGAAAAGTAGGGGATCGATCTCTCTTTCCAATCTTTAGTACTGAAAGTTTATAAAATACAGGGATTAAATCCTTAAACAAAGAAACTTGATTAAAATTGTGTACTAGTTAATTAATTGGAAACGCTCGATCCCATTCTCAAAAACATGTTTGTGTCCAAGGGGGCAATATGTGACGTGAGCTCCTAAATATTCTCCTAAACATAGATAATTAAGCTTCTTGCTCCTTGCACTTTGCTCAATTTGACGGCATTATTATTATTTTTTTTTATAGTGATGATGATTAATTAATTAACTATAAGATTATTGGGTGAATTCATCCAATTATGAGAGACTTTCGGCTTTCCCTAAGCTAAATATTTAACCCTGTGCTGTGCAGCTGCAGAAGAGAGGGACGCACGTGTCTAGTGGATGAAATTTCACGTGGGAAGAAGGTATCCGTCCGTCCCAGTCCCATGTGCAAAGATGTGCAGCTTTATGACGACGTGAACCAGTTCTCTTGGTTTATTAGCTCGATGAGTGAAAAATGGCCAACAAAGCCAGCCTAATCGGGATTGGAGTGGGTTGGGTTGGAAATGCTTAGACACACTGTCTCAGAGACTCAGACACATCCTCTCAGACACTCTCAGTGGTGGTGGTGGTGGTGGTGTGATTCTTGCTTGTTGCTCTGCTCAAAAGTCACTATCTAATAATGCCACCCATTCCATTTTTATTTCTATTTTAAAAACAATAGATTTATATGAATTTTGAACTCACGAGATTTACTAATATATGTAATTTTTTATTTCTTTTAAATATATTGCAGCTTTTGAGTTCTATGTTATCATCTCAACCCTGATTATAATTCCCTAAACCCACCACGCTTGAAACAAACAAGAGTTGGTTATATAGGTTGACAAGTCTCCAATTAATTTAAATTAATCCAAGTTTATATGTAAACACTACTGACTTCAATCAAAGGTGCTTTCGATCTTTTAAAGCACGGTTCATGAACCAAGCCGTTAAACTATACACATCCCTCAACAATGTGATGCATGCGTAAGAAAATAACATATATATGTATTCTTTCTTGATGAGTAAAATTAACAAGTAGCCAGCTAGCTACCAGAAAACTTGATAGCTACGTAAGATTAACTATAATATACAGATTAATTAATTGTTGTAATGCTTTCAAACTAATATATTGCCCGAAATTACAGGTTATTACTTCTATCAAACACTCATTAGCTTCTCAAAGAAGATGCCAATTACTTCTATCAAACACTCATTAGCTTCTCAAAGAAGATGCCAATTTCTAAGTGAAATAAAAATGTCATGTCATAAAATTTTAAGGTATATAAAAGTATAGAACCCCCAATCGATATGCTAATTCAATATTGATTGGCACAGAGATTGCGTGCTGATAATTTTCAAATATGAGAAAATTTGATGTTGTTTATTTTAAAATTATTTTGTTGTGTGAGTCTTAGTAATACACCAATCATACATGAAAACTAGTTTGATTAATTTGTTTTGAAGAGTGGATCATACAAATATTAATTGAATAAGAAAAAAAACTGATGTTTTTTTTTGGACAAATAATAGCTTTAGATCATCTTCAAAGAAGATGTCAAATATGTCTCAGGGGTTCAATGAGAACTGATTCGCACCAAGATGCATAGACATCATTGTTTTCTACTACTGTGGTAAAGCTCCATTTGTCAAACAAAAACGTATGAGTTGGAACAAAATGAAATTTGATATTGCCACAAAGGTCTTCAAACTTACATTTGACATTGCTATTAGAGATACTCTAAGGCTTCAAAATATTTGGCATTTAAACTATTTCATTTTTCTGAATTGGAAATTGATAATTAGTTTTACAAAATTAGTACATAATTAAAGCAGCAAACTTTTTTTTTCAGTTATCAATAAAATTCCCCTTATACAGTCAAGGGATTTTCTAAAAAACAAAAAAAGCACAAACTTAATAATTAGCTAGTTCAAGAAATGTCATTGGAGAGATGTAAACCAAAAAAACTTGACATTGGAAGTGTAGGGTACCTCAAATTTTTCAATTTTAACTTTTAGTCTGGTCTCATATTAATTAAGTTGCACTCACTGCTATAGTCGAGGCAAAACTCAAGTTTCTTATCATTTTCAGCAATTTTCTTTTCATTTTTTACGATTCTATGCTTTGACCGTGCCTTCATGTGAAATGGTCCATCGGTATCTTTGAACAACGTAGTGAAATTAGAAAGGAAAAAAAAAAGTCAACTCCATCGTAAGAACGTGTAACAAACTGAACATTTTTGTATATTAACTGATAAATCATAAAGATCATAACATAAAATTTTAAATTAATTCTAAAAGGGTTTTTATCATGCCTGATTTTTGAAATAAGGCATTGCAGTTAAAACGACCTTTAAAATATAAATTCATCAATTTAGTCCATAAATATGGGTCATGCAATCAATTTGGTTATTCCGTTATTTGTCCAATTTCATGAATCAAATGTGATAAAAATCCATTTCAAAAATTGGGTAGTTTTCCACGGTTGCAATAGTAGGTGATTAGATCCCGAAACAAAACATATAGATTATGGCACAAATGGTTTAAATTAAGCTTAATAATTAGATACAAGGATGGTAGAATAAGAAAAGGTAAAAGCTTGATCCAATAACTGGGAACAAACAACATGTGCAGAAGTGGGTATGGATCAAAAGACTTGCCTTTGGAATTTCTTTCGATTGAGCCCACCCCACCCCGCCCCACTGCATCCATGGACCATCAGCTTTTGCAAGAGCTAATTAGTCCTCCTTTAAATATTACTCAACTAAAAGAATACAAATTCCTTCCAAAGTCAGATGTATATATAGCTTTTGTATTTTTAATATACAAAAGAAATTACAAAGAAAAGCTTGTAGGACACATAGAATCAGAAAAATCTCACAACCAAGTTAAACGAGCTTATGGAGGAAGAGAATTTATCCGAAAACTTTAATTTGTATAGAAGATTGCCAAACACAAGTTAATATCCACAACAATCAACCTCCCAAGAACACATGGTGGAATGTAATATCTAAAATTGAGACGCCGGCCATCTTTAGATATCGAATACAGATATACGAATTTTCCATGCATGAAATGAAGCACGCACCCAAACAACATCAAGGATGCCCTTTAAAACACCAAATTCCCTTAGTTAAGACTTATTGCTTTGTATCAACAAGAGCTTGGAGTTGCGATGATTATTCATATTATTATCAACCAAATTCAAAGTTTTCTCTATATTTTATGGACTCCATAATACTATTTGATTTCTAAGTGTACTTTCGGATTTGACGCTTGTCAATCATGTTACCCTTGTTTTCCACTGCGTCACAAATGCTCTCAATACCACTCATCATATAGATTTGGTAGATATGGATGTCTAATAATACATGCGCAATATGGTTCACTTGATAATAAAATACCCACCAATTAGTGTTTCATAAAATGTCTCAATGAATAAACTTAAGTTGTTTTACACACTGTGCGTTCTATTTCTATGTAAAAAACTTGAACGTTTAACAATAAAAAGTCCCAAAGTTCGAATCTTAAATTCGCCATTGGTTAGAGAATTATAAGAACCCAAGTTCTCTAGCCCCTGTAATAACAAGAAGGGGTGTGATATCCACACATCCTATTTTACTTCTCACATACTCTTCTAATTTTCTGTCGTCGGATCGGATGAATTGAAAAAGATCAACGGATAGAAATTAACAAGGGGTGTGTGAGAAGTAAAATATGGTGTGTGAATAGCACACCCCTAACAAGAATACTATAGCGATTTCGAATAACAAAGGCATTGCCGCCAAATTTTGAAAAACAACAAGGGCACTAAAACTCATGAGCTTCATTCTGTTAGCTTCATTCGATGCTGGATGCGGATGTGGTATTGGTAATTTGGCAAATGGTTGGGTACTATCCTCCCTCATTATGTCCATGATATATATACATAACGAATTAGGAATCTCTCTTCTTTTATTTTACCCCTCTTTTAGTCCTTTTTTATTTGAATATTTATGGTTAAAGTACGTCAATATTTTGTATTGACTTTTTTTTATAAAAAGAGAAAAATAGATAAAAAAATGAGAGAAAATGGAAGAAAATGAATAGAGATTTAGAAGTGGGAAAATCTTACTCCATGCATTATATATATATGTATGTATGTATGTATGTCAGAAGGAGATCCATTGCCACCCCAGCTGTTATGGTTTGTTTTTGTCTTGGCCTGCTGAGATAATTGCACATGTATTTACTGCCCAGTCACCAGTCACCAATCACCAGTCACCAGTCACCAGTCACCAATCACCAGTCACCAGTCATCAGTCATCAGTCATCAGTCAGCGGGGAGGGTTTTGGGCGTAATTATGCACATCATCAGGCATCAGCTAGGAGCACATGCAACATGTAATTGTCCGCAGTGACAGGAGCAGGATCACTTTGATGAGTTGGTCTACATATTAAGCCAACTTGTAGCTACCTAGATACCTACTTGGAAATGTATACACTTTATATATTATATCTAAATTTTCAGTTTTTTGGTTTCCAAGTTACAGGCTTACAGCTCATGTGACAATTCAGATGAAACGTGATACAGGAGGACGGGAGGATATGCTATACAGTTTCAAAAAATGGCATTTTTATATTTGTAGATGGTAGCTATAACCTATAGCTTTATTTGTAGTGTCATAATATATGTCGAAGGGCAGTAAGAAATATATTCTCAAAGTAGGACAAATCTGTTGAATCTCAGGTCGGCTAGAACGAAAGGAGAAAATCAATTTAAAAAGAATTATTTCATTATAATTAACATTGAGGTTTTTTCTGTTAAAATTATATTCCTGACGGATTGTGCAGGTAGTAATTACCAAGTTGATGACAATATCGGTATTGTTGGAAGTGGGCCTTCGGCCTATCTCTCTGATAATTTCTACATGGTATTAGAGCTAGGGATCATGTCAATACTGCCACATGATGGGTGGGTCCCCTTGGCCTCGCACAATTATAGTGGGTCGCTTGGCCTTGTGTGTAGGGCGAATCATCTTGGCTCCACATGATGCCGATGTGTGGATCTCCACGTGTGACCCACAAAAATGAGATCTCACATGCGGGGACGTGTTGAATCCCACATCGACTAGAGGAAAAGGAGAAGAGCAATTTAAATATAATTATCCCACTCTAATTAACACCAAGGTTTTTTTGTGGTAAAACCTCCGTCTTTTGTGGTAAAACCTCACATCTGACAGATTGTGCAGTAGTAATTACTAAGTTTGGGACACTATCGGTATTGTTGGAAGTGAGTATGCGGCCCGTCTCTCTAATAATTTCTACAAAATCAACATTGTTTTGCAAATATATCATAACACAAAATGTACCATATCGTGTTCTACGCACACATCCAAATTTCGCATAATTGATGACCTTTAAATTGCCATTCTTAAAACGGATGTGTTTGCCTAAGCCTGATCACCCTACATGAACGTAGTAAGAACATATAAGGGGGCTTGTGTGCGCGGGTGATGGTTAGGCTATAATGCTGCTAGAATTTAGAATTTTGCAATATGCATTTGCATGCATTGGTGAGTCAACTATATAGTTAGCTAAAAAACTATATCCAAAATCTCACATTTACGTACAAATATTTTTTATGGACTTTGTAATAGAACTTTTTTTGAAAATTTTGAACTACAATGATCCCTTTTGATTTTTTTTTATTTTTTAAGTCTAATGAACAAAGGATGATGTTGTAAAAAATCAACCAACTCACAATTTTCTCTTATAAGTTATAACTTATAACCAACCATTAAAGTACGGTAAGATGTTATCCTTATAATAATCAAATGACGAGATAAGGACAAGATTATACTCTCCAAATCCATGTTATATCAAGTAACTAGGAGACTTAATTTTCATTTACTTGCTTAATTCATGAATCAATTTCCAGTTTAATAATTAAGTACATTTGCATCACGAATCATTGTTCAATGATCAATCAACTTGAAACATATATCAAGATTGGTAATCAACCAAAAATAAATAAAATTTAAAATATGAAACCAAAAATAACATACATGTATCTGGATTGCTTTCTTCACCTCTTATAAGTTGTGTATGCACGCGCATGCTTCTGCGTTGCAAAGAATGGTTGCGTTTGCAATTAAGATTTGATGACCCCCAACCCTAATGAACTGGCGGGTTTGAGGGAGACAGAGTGCATGAGGTCACCGATGTGAAGATTGTGTTGTCCCATTGGAATTCTTCGAATTCCAAACCTGTCCACCACGCTAAGGGACTTGCACACATGAATGTTGATTCGCAACCGCCGTTGAGCCCTGGCCGGAACATACACTTTCTCAAAGGTAACCAGCTGCTTGTGAGGTGCCCAGTCCTGTGCTGGAGGGGTAGAGAACACTAGCAAAGTGTGAGACCCGTCTCTGTTACCCACATTTCTCACGTCAACGTCAAAACCCACTGAAACCCCGTTGCATTTTGCATGCGTTACTCGGATCGCCTTGACATTGTCCGAATCAATAGTTGCGGTTGTGTTTTGAGAGGCGCGATGCCGGCCATCAAGCTGGATTCCAACCACAGTGGGTGCGGTACCGGCTGCTATGCTAAGAACAAATTTGGTGTAGCTCAATCCGTGCCCAAACGGGTATAACACTGGCCCTCTGTAGAATCTATAGGTTCTTCCAGGGTACCCTTTTGATGGGCTTGACCTCATGTCCATCGATGTCATTGCCAAATTGTTAAGATACTCCTCTGGGTACCACGTCATAGGAAGCTTTCCTCCTGAGATTTGGATTAACAAGCGTACATTAGGAAATGAATGATGATCTTTTTGGACTGTTGATAATAGTTCCGAAGTCGAAAAACAAAACAGAAATATTCAAAGGCTAGTGGCGGGACCTGGGTTTGTGACTCCAAACAAAACACGAGCAATGGCTGCTCCACCAGCCTGGCCCGGGTAGCCGGCCCATACAATTCCAGCGATGCGCGGGTCATTGTTAGCAAAAGACACGTCAATTGACCCACCAGACATCAATACCAGAATAGTTGGGCCCTTGGATGCTGCAGCAACCTTTGATATGAGGTCCTGCTGTCGTCCAGGTAAAAGCAGCCCAGCTCGGTCTCTGAATTCAGCCTCAATGGACTGATCAAGCCCCATCACCAGAACACTCGCATCCGCTTCCCGGGATGCGTCGATGGCTGCTTGGAATAGCGTGTCGTTGGCACAAGCGACGTCCGCACAACCCGCCTGGTGAATTGTCCTTGCAAAATTCCCAAGCCCTTGTAGTGGCGTAGTGTATCCACATGCCACACCTAGCAGTAATCAAATTGTAACAATTCAGAAATTTTAAGTATTGTATTACACGTTAAGATATCGTATAATGGGACAAGTGATGTGGTCGCATGTTTTTATTTATTATTCCCCCTTCTGTTAGTGCAATGCCTACCGGCATAGTTGCCAATCATAGTGAGAGTAACATCAGAATTGGGGCCGATGACAGCAACAGTACGGTGACGACGGGTGGACAAAGGGAGCGAGGGCCCGTGATTCTTGAGGAGGACGATGCCTTGCGCGGCGGCCTCAAGGGCGAGATCCTGATGAGGTGGGCTGCATACGTCTTTGGGGCCCAATCTGGCATAGGACCCGCGGTCTCCATCAAACATCCCGAGTCTCATTTGGACTGTCACAGTATTCACCAATGCATTGTTGATGTCAACCTCCTTCAACAACCCCTTGTTCACTGCTTCTTCCGAGTGCACGGCCAAGAATGGCCCACAGTCTAAATCCAAACCTGCTTTAATGGCAGCGGCAGCGGCTTCTTCCGGAGTTGAGGTGTAGTGTTGGCTATTATAGAACACCCCCACTGAGTCGCAATCAGACACAATGTAGCTGCCACCGAATATTTCAATTAAATCAAAATGGCATGAGGGTGCTTAGTTAATTAGTTAAGTAATGGCGATTAATTACCCGTCGAGGCGCCATGCACCGCGTACAGTTTTTTTTAGGAGATTAGGGTCGGCACAGGTTGGGACACCATTGACCTGATTGTAAGAACACATGACACTGGCCACCTTTCCTTCCTTGACGCACATCCTGAAAGGCACATCGAACGTGTCCTCCATGTCCTGCTTGCTCACCTGCCAATTCCAAATGCCATGCATAATATTGACCAATTTCAAACATGCAGTGCAACGCAAACATGCACTCGACACTAGTGTTTCACCCGCACGTGATGAAAATTTCTACAAAGTGCTGCATACATGAAAGGATAATCCCTCTAAACTAAATATGTATATAGTAATCAAAATGCAATGCTTGTAGCATTACTCATATGCAGTGCAACACATATGCCCTAATTGCTTCAGCGGAAATTGTGCACAAATCCACCAGCAGTATTATATACTGTACGACAGTTTGATTATATATAAGGATAATTTGGATGTGGTCCCTAATCCTTAACATTCATTGACTAAAACCTTAATGGTATTCAAAGTTTGATCAAAGTCCCTTGACTTTGTACACCTCATTATATTACAATTAATATTTATATTTTTATAGTTTTGACATTAATTTTTGATATTTTATGAGATTTATAATCCTATAAATTTAAAATCCCTCATTATAATACTATTAGAAACGGTTACAATAAAAAAATTCAAACATTTTGATTGAATAAATGGATAAAAACTATGTAAAAATAAGAAATAATAAATGGAAAAAGAATGTATCCATAATGTTAAAAAAATTGGTACATTTTACAAATAACAAAGTGGTACATTAATAAAGAAGAATGGGTACATTATAAATAAATTAGGGTACAGATAAAAGATTAAAAAATAATGAGTAAAAATGATTTTTTTTTTAAATATAGGCACTAAAAGAAATTAATATGTGGGTACAAAATAAAAATAAAAAGAAAATACTACAAATTTAAAAAAATGTTGCAAATTAAAAGTGGGTACAAACTATAAATATAAATATATGATACAAAATTTAGGCATAAAACATAAATATACCATATGTAATTTTTCTATCATTGATTAAATATACAATGTCACGTGACGGTATACACATGGGTACAAACACAAATAAAACTTTAAAAAATATGGGCACAAAAAGAAACTAATATATGGGTACAAATTAAAAATGAAAAAAAAATTGGTACAAATTAAAAATAGTTACAAACTAAAAATAAAAATATATGATAAAAAATTTGGCCATAAATATAAATATACTAATTGTAACATTTTTAACACTAAAGGAATATATTTAAAAATAAAAATATTTTATTATTCAAATAATTAATGATGTTATTAATACCCAAAGACCTTAATCAAAAATTGAAAATGAATAGGATTTTAATCAATGGAGTAGCAAAAAAAAGGATGTGAACCTAATTTATCCTTATATATAATACAGGCTATAGTGAACCATATCAAATGTAAAAGACAGAGTTAAAACATAAACTTGAGAAAGATACTTTGGGAGGATAGAAGTGCACTCGTGGTGGAGAGTAACTTTTGAGGTGATACGCTACAATGGTGGTTCTTGCTAATCACACAACGTCTTATACTGAAAAACTTAGGTGGATGTGACATATGTTGTATGATTGACATGAGAATACCACAATAGCGTTTTATGTATGCCATGAGAGTCTGTCTTCTCCTCATAATGGGATCGGGTCGTTGGGCAGTTAATAGGTATTATGAGTGGCTGCAGGTGCAGGGTGGTAGCAGACTCCCAAAGTCTCATTTCGTAGTCACATGCGCATGGCCATAAATTTCCAAGAGTGGATCACCAACTTAGTGATGACATGTGAGTCATATAGATATAAATATATATATATATACACACACATATAACTGCTACCCTAAATTATTAGATTACCAAATAACTTCAATTAAACATGCTAGAGACTCAAAATTAAGTATGAAATACTTTAACTAAACAATGGGCGGTCATTTAAGGAGAAAAGTGAAGTATAATAAACCTTCACTCTAATTTTCTCATTACGTGAAGAAGAAAAACGAACGCATGCACCAATTTTATTATAAATATTTATCCCGTTAAAGAAGCTTTATGTACATACGAATACTCCATGAATGCATACGTGATGTTGTTAGCAATTGCGTACGTACTTACCCTAGCATTAAAGTGAAAACGATCAACTCCGTTCCAGTTGTCGAGGTCATAAGCGGTGAAGTGCTTACAACAGGCCGCCACCTTCAACCGGTTACTGTCATCTCCCTGCAACCCCCTAACGTAGCTGGCAGCATATCTACCCACTACGGTTGGGTCTTCACCGGGAGTCTCTTGTGCGCGGCCCCACCGTGGGTCTCTTAGTATGTTCACATTTGGGCTCCAATACGTAAGGCCAGCCACACCCCCGTTGTACATTGCTCTTGCTTCGTCTGACACGACCTGCACCATGCATACATCATACATCATACATATAAATATACCTACTCATGCTAGAAGACGCACGCTAGTTACGATTTTTCATTGGAAAACTTGTCATGATCTAGGTTGAGAAAAATTACTCATCCAATTGAGTACCAGCACCAGTACTGGATCTGGATGAAACATAAATTTTATGCCTTACAGCTTCTGCACCATGGCATGGGCAATTTGAAAAGTATAAAGCAGTTGACCTACCTTTGTAACCCCGCTTGTTAATATATCCATATCTCAACCGAGAAAAAATTTATTAGGACAACAAAAAAACATTGTTTGCATTTAAATATTATCCGATCTCACGCATGCATGAGCCTCAATGCACAAGTTACCACTCTTTATTGCGTGTTTTTAAGTGATCATGTGATCAGACGATCTTGTCAAGTTTTCTTTCATTTTAACCTCCATTTTACGTTAATGAATTTACAGTAAAAAGCTTGACCGTTGAGACGTATTTTATAATTATGAGAAAATAATTAAAGTGGAACAATACTAATTCTCTGCGTATATGTGACATACGTTACACACACTGTGTAATCTCTGTTTTGTCTTATGTAGGATGTCACTATACTGCTTTCCCAGAGATTCGTCACTCTCTTTTATTGCTAATCTTGGGTTCTGAATTTATTTATTTTTTTTTTTTTGAGAAACTGGATAAATTCATAACCATGGCCGGAGCCAAAATACAAGGAAGCCTACCAGGAGGCAACAACCAGAAGAGAACAACAGAAAGCAGTGAAGGGGGGAGAATAGTCTAAAGACACAGCACCGAGTGCCAAGCGTCACCCCCTACACTACCAAAAAACAATTAAGGAGGACAAGGGAGGCATCCTTCTGAATTTTGGTTTAATAACAGATGCATATACCAAACATGGTAGTTGACCAAAAAATAATACTAAACATACAATGCTACATGAAGTAAGTTAAGACTCTACTGTAAAATCAATCAGTTTTGTTAAGTTTGAAAATTCGTCACACTTAAAGGACCATTGAGAATGAATCTCATAATCTTGCATAGGATTTTAAATAAGTTAAACTCATATTGCCAATTAATTTTTTTGGTGAAATCTCAAATTTTTACATAACACTTCGTATAAAGTGATGGTAATCGAACATCTATATTTCTGATATTAATTTTTCGATTGGAGTAATTAGGTTTTCATCCTTATTTTTACTACTCTATTGATTAAAACCTTATTACTTTTCAATTTTTGATCAAGGTCCTTTGTATTAATAATATCATTAATTATTTCAATAATAAAATATTTTTTATTTCTAAATATATTCATTTAATATTAAAAATGTTACAATTAATATATTTATATTTATGGCTAAATTTTTTATCATATATTTTTATTTTTAGTTTGTACCCATTTTTAATTTGCAACCCTTTTTTAATTTGTACCAATTTTCCTTTCAATTTTAATTTGACACATATATTAATTTCTTTTTGTGCCCATATTTTTTAAAGTTTTATTTGTATTGTACCCATATTTTTTTATTTATTTGTACCCATTTTTATTTTTGCTAAATGTACCCATTTTGAAGAATGTACCCATGTTTTGATACAATAATTTTTTGGTTATTTTTTATGAATGTACCCATGTTTACACACACACACACAATAGTATATTTATATTTTAATATTTTTAATCCCACAAATTATGTTTTTTATTTAAAATCTCATTACTATAAACAACTATAAATTTTAATTTTTAATTTAAAAAATATAGTAACGTACATAGAAATAAATTATCAATTAATTTTAGGGACTTGGATCAAAAATTGAAAACCAACAAGGTTTCAGTCAAAGATTATTCATAACTAGGGACCGCATCCAAAGTATCCCTTTTCGATTTCTATCCAACAGAAACAAAAATGCTTAAGAAACAAAACAAACAAAAAGAAAAGAAAAGAACCGAAAGCTGCATGCCACACAGCCCAAAAGCCAAAAGCGCAAGCCTTTTTTTTACTCTTCAAAGATTTTTTCAATCTTACCGAATGAACTAAAATTAATCGAAACAAGAATATTAAAAATAGAAAACCAACTCACCCGTCCGATGGCTTCCCACAAAGAAGCATTGAAGGAAGCAGCGGTTGTGATGACTTGAGGGAAGCTAGTGGCACCAGGGAAGACCCCACCAAACTTAGTCCCGGGGCCCACATTGGAAACTCCGTGAAGTGCCTCGGACCACCACTCGTAGCCCTTGATGCCAAGGCGTGGGACAGGCAGAGCAGTGTTCACCAGCAGCTTAACCTTCTCTTGCAATGTCAACCTTCCGAGAAGGTCCCTCACTCTGTCTTGCACGGGCAATGTAGCACGGCAAAACGGCAAGTCCTTGGTCGCCGCATCTTTTGGGTTGCAAGCAAAGGACTCACCGCCTTCGCAAGTTTTGGGTTGTTCGAAAACACCCCAAACTAAAACTAAAAGGAGGAGAAGGCTGCAGAGCTTAATAATGGCGGGCATGGAAGTAGCCATTAATTAATTTGTAATTAATTGGCTAAGCAACCCACTGCGCAGCAAGCCCGAAACAATTGTGAGTTTTAGAAGGGATGGGCGCTGTGAGAGGCAAAAGTGATATAGTATATATAGCCATTCGCCATACTGCAACTGGCATACATGATACGGATGATGTAAGACAGGCGCATTGATGCATGTTAGAACATTGGATATTCAAATGAAGTAGATTAAATGTTTTGACAAAATTTGTCAATCATATGATATGTCACTAATAAAAAAAGAAACACGTTAATCAATTTTTAACTAATAATTTAATCATCAACAATATTATATAATTTAAAAAATTTAGATTTAAAAGTTAGTATTCGTAGCATTATCCAATGACGTTGTTAGAATAGTTGGGAAGTCTAGTAGGTGGTAATATGTTAGTTAATGACAATAATAATGTGATTTGTAGGCAGATGTTAACTTCTTGTTTTACAAAATAAAAATTCTATGATGTTAGAATTTGACTACTAATGGCTAATTTGGTATTGTTGTGCTTTAAAAAAAAGCTGTTGTGAGAATAAGCAGCTGTGCTATGAGAATAAGCAGATGTGCTGTGAGAATAAGCGGTTGTGAAATAAATCAGCAGAGTGTTTGGTAAATTTTTTTGTAAAAGTGTTTTTGGAAAAAAAAAAAAAACAGTCTGATAGTGAGTCTTTTCATTAAAGAAGCACTGTAGCTCCGTATGCTTTGAAAAAAAAGCCAGTTTTCCAAAGCTGCAAATAGCAACTTCAGCTTTTTCCTTTGATTTCAGCTTATTCTCACAGCAGCTTCCAAAATAAGCCATTTTTTTTTTCAGTTTACCAAACAACTAAAACCCTCACAGTTTTTTTTTATGGGTGTTTTTTTTTTAAGCACCTCACTCCCAAACCACCCCTAAGTCTTTATTTGCCTTGCCCAAATTATTGGACCTTTTACTAAATAAATGTTACTCATGTGTTGGACTTGAATGAATTTAACATGTAAGAAAACATAGTCTCTAGATTATAAATTTCACATTTACAAAATTAAACCATTACATAGTAACTCAAATAATAGTGAGCCTCTTCACTTTTTATGTTAATGGATATTATTATAATAATAATAACAAAACTTCATGATTGAATTTACCAGCTACCATTCGATTTGAAAGTCTAACAAGAGTAACTTCGAAAGCAAGTTAAATGAATAAACAGAGAAGATGAGAAGAGTAGGTTTTTGTAGGGCATCCGACGGCACTCATGGCAGACGTTAATTGGATTGATCAAACATGGATAGGCATTCCCTTTCCAAGAAATGTCGGGTCCAACATAGAAAAGAGAAATTATTAGAGTATTGGGTGGTGAAGTTAGATAATCTAACTGCTTCCAATACAAGTATGTTGGTTATAAAGTTTCCATACATTTAACCACCAGGACTATACATCAAATTCTACCACTACCAGATTACTTCTTCAATTATCTAAACTTGTTTCTAAAGCATAAACATTAACAACTAACAATACAGAGAAAATCTTGTTTTTTTTATTTTTATTTTTTTTTCTAGAAAAGGGGATGCTTGTAGTGGCAAATATCAGGAAGGCAGCTTCGCTTAGAAGACTGGTCTAATGAGAATATCAAGTAACTTTACATGATATGATATATGACTGGGGTTGCACTTGCATTACTTTACTTTTGTATTTGTATCAACAGGGCAATCAAAAAGCATTCCTTAAATTCTGTTACCAAAAATGGATAAGAAAAAGAAAGCATTGTTATTGTTTTCTTAAAACTAAAAAAAAAAAAATACAGAAATTCATTTCGGATAAAATAGCATGGTATTGGTATGGGCGTCTTGGACTTCCTCTATATTGGATAATACGAGTGCAGATCTGCTATGCTAAGATTTCCTCTGCCCACCCCTGCCTGGATTTTTGTATTGACATGTGTCGTTTCCCTTGGCACAAATATTTCCTCTACCCACAAACCTCTTCAGTTTGAATGATTTTTGAAAGAGTGATCTTCGAATAAAGATTAATAAATTGAATAGTTAGGTTTATTTAAACAAAATACGTTATTTACAAATTAAGGATATGTGCATTCGCCACATGAAAAGATGCAGGTATTATCTACTGTGTATTATATGGTTCTGTTCGTGCTTTGACATTGTTATCAATGGAGTATGATTCTCTCTTCTTCTAATTTCTCTCTCTCTTTTTCTCTTATGTTATTTGAATGGTTACGATTAAATCACATTAACATTTTATATTCATTTTTTTTATAAAAATAAAAAATAATATCATCTTATATTAATATTTTTATAAAAACAAAAAATAATGTGCGATAGGAGGAAATGAAAAAAAAAAGAGAACAAAAAATAAGAAAATCTTACTCCGTTATTAATACTAGAATATAGAGTTGTTGGGTCATGGGGAAAAGAAAAAAGGACAGCAACTTGTGTTGTGTGTAGTCTCTTTACTGGTAACATATTTATATATTATATGATCACACACAAAAAGCTTTTGTCTTTGTGGTTGTCTTGGGAAGATGCCCAACAATGCAATGCAACTGGACAGGACCCGGTCTAATCAGTTTGTCCTTTAATTTCGAGCATTTTTCCACTCCCATATCTTCATCATCCTCTAGCGACCATTTTTTTATTCATTTCATTTTTTATTAAACCAAATATAACAACATGAGATATTGATAGATGAAAAGAGTGTTGAATATCATGCATGCATATGTAATGACATATATAGGTGATCACAAGTCAACACACGGGATTGAATTGAATGTTGTTTTTGGTATTGAATTTGATTGGCCAGTTGGTGGCGCCCCACAACGTCAAGCCTACGACCACAAATCGTAGATGTTATGAGACCACGGAGTCATGAATAAATTAGCCAAATCTCATAGTGTTGCATGCCCTCCCGGCTCCCTCTGCACTGCAGTCTGCCTGCCATGCGCGCACGCGGGCGAAATTTGATAGGACGGCAAGAGGTTGAGCCTGATTGTGTGCATATATCAGATATATTCATATATGCAAGTAGTATGTGTAATTGTGTATAGTGCAGCGTCCCAAATAACACTAGATTATTAATAGTTGAATAATCCAAGTGATTCTAAGACTGGTGATATGATTTTTATCACTTGCATAAGTAGGGATAAAAACACTTCAAAAAAAATATTTGCAAGAGTACAGTGCAAGGTTATCGTAGTATCACAGCTCAATAAATGTCGTTTTCTACATGGATTAAATGAATAATTTGTATTTAAACTAATCCTTAGCTAATTATTTAGAACAAAGTTTCAAAAAGGTTGATTTTAGAATTTAAAATAATAAAAACGAATTTAAAATAAAAATAATTAAATAGATCAACAAAGTAAAGAAAGCAAAGGAAAAAAGTTTTGAAAAATAGTTTAAACACTAGAGTTCCACCGTGACCACTAATAATCCTACGCAATTTTACCAATTACTTATGAATTTCCATATACATGCTTTGAAGGTTAGACTTTCCTAATGCATATTTTCCTTGTGATGTTCAAGTGAAAACATATATCTAACATGCAACTCATCTGTGATGTTCAGATCAAATATAAACATGCAAGATTCATTAAGCTTTGTGAAAACCCTTTGAAAAACCATGCAACCCTTAAGAGCGAGATGTTTGTCTTAAATGAATTTACAATTACTAATCACAAGAAGTCCTCCCCAATTTCAGGGGTGATGTTCCGATAGAAATTGCATCAAATTACTTGTCTAAATACCCTAATGGTTGCGAATCACTAAGACAATTAGATAGTTTAATTGCGGTGATTAATAATTCAAAGCAAACATGCATCCATTCATAAGCAAATTAATAAAATCACATATTCATACTAGGGCTCATGGCTTCGCCCTAGCAAAAGGACTAGTTACGAACAATCATAATAAAAACAAAAGAAAATATCATTAACTAGAAAAAGGATTGGAGACACCTTGTAGATAAAAAGTCTGAATTTCTCCCAAGTAGTGCGTCTTTCCTCCCTAACCCTAAAGGCTAAATAGCTTTATTTATACTACTAGAAAAGGCCTTCTAACAACTAGGAAACACAATAGAATATGATAACTACGAAATATATTCCTATTCTAACTTTGGAAAATCTGCCCAGCCACAAAGAATTCCATGTTTCTGGATCTTCAGGGCTCCAAAACAGGCCCAAACGGCTAGAATTAAAGCTTGAGATGTCCTGAACATAATTGTAGAAAGCCTCGAACACAAAAGACATCATCATGGACGCCAAAAAGCCCAAATAAGCTTAAAGCGTCACTTTGACACCACTGCACGCTGCTCCTTTATTTCATTGCCGTAATAAACCGCTTGATATAGAAGTCTAAAACTTTGATACGAACACGTTGAAGGACTAATGAACATCCTCAAATTAGAATCACTGCAAAATTCATCCGTTTAAATACGTTTTGCTCAAGAGGAAGTCAAATATCATATATTGGAAATATAATTCAAAGTATCAAAATTTTACCAAAATAACCAATAAATTAATACTAAGATTAGGGTAAAATATAGGCTTTTTATATTAGCACTCCACAAAATGTTGAATGCACCCCACATTAAAATTTAATATTAATGACTTATTTACTCTACTATGCAATGTCAATTTTGACCTTATTAGGTTTAAAAAATAATAAAAAAAATTAACTTTTAATGTATTATTTATCTACTTCAACTCTCAAAACCCCACCCTCCATTGTTGAATAAAACCCTAAGCAATAAAACTACAAACATGTTGATTAAGAAAAATTATTTTTGACGAATGGAACACGAAATCGGTGTTTCGAAAGCTTTGAAATCATTATTATTGTTATTGAAAAACATTCAATTAAACCTAAACATTTTTTCAAATCATTCAATTTGAAATCATTCGGCAAACTAAAGTTTAGATGGTTTGAAATAGTTCGGCAAAATTAAAAATGACTGTTATAAGACTTGAGAAATGTGGGGTGTATAAAAAATGTGGGGTGTGTATAGAAAATGTAAGGTGTATATTAAGAATGTGGGGTGTGAGGGTATTATGGGGAAGGAAGTGGGGTGTATTAAGATAATTTTTAATTGAAAAAGTAAATATGAGGTGTATTAAGTATGTGAGGTTTATTCAACAATTTGTGGGGTACTAATATAACAGTATAATATCAGCTCATCAACTGCCATTTCCGCTCTGATTGCCCACCAGTTTAGGGTTTAGGATTTAGGATTTTGAGTTTAGCACAGTAAACACAAGTATTAAAGAAAGATGCCTGTATGTACCATTTTCCTCATTGTACGAGTGAGTTCCTACGAAACAGAAATTATATGACATTTTTGTATTGTTCACAACTTACTGAACATGAAGGTACAATCATGGACTAAACGCAACTATATATATAATGGTTGTCCATATAGTCGATTAATTGGCTGGATTGCACTGATCGATACAAGTTAGTATTATGTGGTCAATTTCTTCCCTGGACCTACCCTGAGGGCTGGAAGCAGCATATGTATATATGCAATTATGTATTGTTTGTACCATACTTGACCAATCCTGAAACTATTGAGCATCGGTCAACGTTATACCGTCAAGGACCCAGAAGAGTTTCCCTCCAACCAGGAGGCCAATTACAGCGAGACACATGTCGACATCAGAAACCAATCATAGTGCGACACGTGTCAACATAAGAAGTAAATCACAACACGACACGTGTCAATGTCAAAATGAAACTAGAAAATCTCTTCTATAAATAGAGATAATTCTCTCACAATATTTCATAGTGTCATTTGTACTTAATCATTCACTAGTACTCATTAAAGGAGAGCTTGAACCTATGTACTTGTGTAAACCCTTCACAATTAATGAGAACTCCTCTACTCCGTGGACGTAACCAATCTGGGTGAACCACATACATCTTGTGTTTGCTTCCCTGTCTCTATTTATTTACATACTTATCCATACTAGTGACCGGAGCAATCTAGCGAATGTCACAAACTTAACATTTTCTATTGTACCAAAGTCCTCACTGATTTTGTGCATCAACATGTATCATGATCAGTTAATCAAAAGGCATATTATTCTGTGGTCTTGATGATATTGCTTGCTTATTAGTTGGGATTGGATCGTATACCTAACTGTGTCATGATTATTGCTCTGGATCAGATCCTATAATTCGCTAACAAAATGATCATATCACAATGAGTTGTTGAGTGAATTGAATAAACATGGATAAATCCCATTCTCAATTATGGTAAAAATAGATCTGCTGTTCGAAGAATCATATCTATTCATCCATCGCCTCCTTTCTTTTTCTCAACTCTCAACTCTTAAGAGAAATGCCAAAAAAGAAGTGGTGGACACTGCTATAAAGGGAGTACTCCGAGTCTTTGTCAATTAATTTATATATGAAAACAATTCTCTACATCCTCACATATACACAGTAAATCAATTCATCCATGCACCATTGCAGGCATGACTGATGACTCCAAACAAGCCTTAATTAATCATATTATCAGAAGACTATATATATGTGTGCATAATGAATTTCATGCATGTTGCTTATACAAATAGATAGCAATGTTAAAACTTTATAAAAGTTGACGTAATGTGACAAGAGAATGAAATCAAACGATAAACCGGAAAAAACAAGTAAATTATAATGGATTAGAAAGTATGAGAAAACCTAAAAAGTTATTGATAAGATAACAAACACTTTAAAGTCCTATTTATAATTATGTCTCCTAGCCCTAGAAAATCTAGGAGTTCAAATGAAAAAAATTAAACAAATAACAAAATACCAAAAACGTCCTTAAACATTTCAGAAGTCACTGCAATGTCGTCGTTCTCTTCAAAACGTTGGATCATGAGCTCAAATCTGCAAAGTGTAGCATTGATACACGTTTCCGACTTGATCTTCAATCCATTTGGTTATTTGATCTACATCATAAATCTTCCGCTATGATGAATGTCATTTCATTTTTTAAAATTATTCACTTCATAATTCATTTCCTCCGCTTCCAGAATCCCAAGAAATATATGTGAATTATTATCGCACAATATACATCATCGCCTAGTCCTATTCCTAGTTTCCTACCGTAGAAAGAGAGAGATCACTTTTCGTATCATTCATTACCTTAATTTAAGATAGATGGTGCTAAACTTGTTCAAAATCAAACAAATAAACTGTAAAGAGACTATTAAGGGCAAGTACCATGTAGTAATTAAGGAGAACATTACGGAATCAAAGAATGAATTCTAAATCTAATTTATTGGCAAAAAATCTGTTCAAGCCATAATATCAAATTAATTCACGAAAACAGTGATGATCGTCATTTATATTTCCCCCCATAATCTAGGTTATTAGAAACTCATTCAATCAAAAGCTATTGCATAACCCGAGGGCCATTGGAAATTGGAATAACCTAGTAGCACTATTGTATTGTGTGATCGATGTCTTGCTTAATCCCTAGATCGGACAAGTTTGCATCCCCTAAGGCTAAGACTAAGACGGGTTGGAAACACTTGATGCGTGTGGTTCGCTCAAAACTGCCCCTTGGCCTTGTGAGGCGATCATCAAATCTCCGTCTTAATTCCCAATACGATTCTAGTACTCGCCCTTTCCTCCAGCACCACCACTATTATCGTCAATACAATCACTACTGCTACCAGGAGCATCTGTCAACCCGAAAGAGCCTTTCGCTATCACGCACGGAAGGAGGCTGCAAGGACGGCAAACCCCTCATATTTGCTCCAAGTCCAAGCCTTTTAATGCGCAGGTCGCAAGACGAAATGAAGGGTTCACAAAGTAGCATTGCCACAGCAAATACAAGTGACCAAGATGACGTGCTTCATGAGGATCTGCATGATCATCATGTCTTGGAAGATGGGCTTCATCTTGATGAGGAAGCCTTGGGTTTGGACGACGTTTATAAGAAAATAACCAACACTACTACAGTTATAGTCAGTACTCCTACAACACTGGAACGTCATCGTCTATGTGGAGTAGACGCAGAAGCGGATAAATTTATAGAAGAATTCCATAACACATTGGCACTCGAGAGGAAGAAATCTGCTGATAAATTTTGGGCAAAATTGTCTACAACAGCACAAGAACGTCGTCAATGCGGAGTGGATGCCAAAGCCGATCAATTTATTGAAGAGTTCCGTAGAAGAATGCGAGTAGAGGAGCTTGAGAGGCAGAAATCAGCTTAGGACGTTCGGGGAATGTTGGCTCGATTGATGGCCTAGTACGTGCTATATATTTAAAATTAAGAGTTTTGGCTTGCAAGCTAATAAATTACACAAGGGGGTGGAATGTTACCCTTCATTTCTTCTTTTCTTTGCAATCAATTGGATTTAGTAATACATTATTCATGTTCAACTACTTTTTTATTAGTCAGACGATGCTTCAATTTTCGTTGTAATTTTAAGATTGTCCAGTATGATTTCTTATGATACGCATGCTTCAATTTTCGTTATAAAGATTGTCCAGTATAATTTCTTATGATACGCCTTCCTGTGATGATTAAGAGTGTTTTTATTTGATATGACAACACATTTCTCAAGAGTTTGTACCTATTGAACCTCTTCTTGTTTTGCTTAATATATGAAACAAAATATTTATGATTGCTAATACCAATTTACTCTTTTAAGTTGGAGAGCAGTAGTGATCGGATAGATGAAACTGCCATGGGCTCTTCTACTTCTTCTTCCTTGCATGTAAATACCTTATGTTTTAGGTTTTGAAACCAAACCAATAGCTTGCTTGCCCCAAATTCCAATGGGCTCCAATCCGATTGGCATCCCGGGCGGTCCACGAGTGAGCTTTTTTACCCTTGCTTGCTTCCCAAGTCTCCCCCAATGCCATTGATAGGCCCATTAAGTAATTTAATTTTCATAGATTCTAGTTTTATGATTTTCATCTTGTTCCTTCCATTTTTGGGAACTTGACAAGATTCATTATAAGTCAAAATTTGAGTCATTATGATCGCATTACATATTTCTTAATATTAAATTAGGACAATCAGAAAATTATCGACTCATGAAATATATTTGCGAGCCCCTATATTAGTTTGTATTAATTTTTCTATTTTGCAACTTTAGAATTAATAAAAACTGTTTCGGAATCGTAACTTTTAACATAGTAACCCCTTCTTACAAAAAAACATTTCTTTGTCACGCTGTGTTGAAGGAAAAAAATTGAATGCACCGGGCACTGAAACGTGCCGAACTCAATGTGTTATTATTCACACGCCCCTAAACACTTGAGCTTAGTTTGTGTTACTTTTCACACGCCTCTACACCCTAAATCTCATGGGCCTCCGCTGCTTCTGTTGCGCCTTGGGCCTTCCCAAAGGCATGAGTTTGGCTTAGGTGTGAGTTTGGGCTACGTCTCCCTCCGCTTAAACCATTAATTGTATTTATTTTATGTTTTTTTTTTTGTTAAATTTTTGTTTTTTCATACCACAACACCAAACTATCATCGTCATGTTCTACAGAATGTATTTTCATTGAAAATTTTCTTATAATCCATGTCAAAAAATTCAAAAACAAGGATATAAACCTAAATCTAAACCTAAAGGTATTTGAATCTCAATAAAGTAACATTGGAAGAAAAAATATTTAATGACAAACAAAAAAAGGAGGAAAAAAAATTAAAAAAAGGGTGAATTCTTGATTTAGTCATTGAATTATTATCTCAGTGAAAATTAGGTCCCTAAATTATGTTTTCGGTAAAATAGGTCCCTAAATTCATTGAAAACTTCTAATTTCATCCCTAGTATTATATTCAAAACTAGTTCATGCAATTTTTGTCAACTTAGGGACCTAACACTTTGTATAGGGTAATACTGTCATTTTTCAGCCTATAAGCCATTAACTTTCATATAAGTTGCGAATCTAACGTCTAATCTACACTTTAATTTCATACACTATTTCTTTCGGAAAAAAATAAGTCCTACCCTCTCAAGTGTTTCACATGCAAATCATGCTACTTGAATTGATGGAAAATTGAATAGAATAGATTCGAATCTAATATTAGGAATGTAATTGGCAGATTTTTATAATTTAAGGATTGATTTTTTTGAATAAATAGTTTAGGGACCTAATTTTCACTAAATTGATAATTCAATGACTAAATCGACAATTCACACATAAAAAAGAAAAGAAAAGAGTATGATCGTTACTTTCTTACCGAGCCTCGTTGAGGGTTGTTGCTAAAATACTAGCGACTGTCTCCAACATATGTCGCTATGTGCTGATCCCTCCTTTTCAATTTTTTTTTTCTTTTTCAGTTTATTTTTTGTTAATTTTTCTTTTATTTCTCTTACCATAACAACAAACTATCATATTCATCTTCTTCAAATATATTTTCCCATGCAAAATCTATCACAATTTATATTTAAACACTTGAAATCAATGATTTAAAACCTAAATTTAAAGATTTTTTAATCTATTTTTCAACTTTAAAAATCAATAAAAAAATAGTTCAGAGACCTAATAAACGGTAGGATCATGTCCAAATATCTTGCAATATATTTCTTCACTATGATGCAAAATATTTCCTAATGCTGTAAATTTTAATTTTTCACAAAAATTATGAGTTATAATCAACGATTTTTCAATCGATTTTGAGAACTTTTATAGCATTCGTTATAAGGCAAAGTTAGAATTATTATACTCGCACCACATGTTCCCTAAAATTAATTTAGGACATTCCCAGGATTTCGATACCTACAAATCTCTTCGGGGGCCCACTATTAGCTTTCATGATTTTTCTATTTTTAACTTTAAAAATCAATGAAAAATAGTTTCAGGACCTAATAAAAGATAAACTCACATCCAAAAGTCTTGCAACATTTTCGTTAATTCCCAGCAAAATATTTATCAAAACTAAAATTTTCAATTTTTTCACAAAAATTGTGGTTATAACCCATGTTTTTCAATTGATTTTGAGAACTTTTACAACAATCGTTATAAGCCAAAGTTAGAGTCATTCTACTCACACCACATGTTTCCTAAAATTAATTTTAGGACGTAACTCCCAAGATTTCGGACAACTACAAATCTCTTTGGGGGCTCCGCCATTATTTTTCCTATTTTCAACTATAAAAATCAATGAAAGATAGTTTCGGGACCTAGTAAAGGATAAAATCACATCCAAAGTTCTTGCAACATTTTCGTTAATTCCCACGCAAAATATTTCCTAAAACTAAAAATTTCAATTTTTTCACAAAAACTAAGAGTTACACATGTTTATAATCGATTTTAAGGACTTTTACAACATTTGTTATAAGCCAAAGTTAGAGTCATTCTACTCACACCACATGTTTCCTAAAATTAATTTAGGACATTCCCAAGATTTCGGACACTTACAAATCTATTTGGAGGCCCCAATCCCCCTTTTCAATTTCTTTTTTCTTTTACTTTTTCTTTTGTTGTAAATTTTTCTTTCATTTCTCTTACCATAACAACAAATTAACATATTCATGTGACGACATGTCCCTACTTTTCACTGGAAATTCTTTTTCATTGATGCGTTTAGACGATTTTACCCTTTCAGGACAAAAGTGGAATCTGACATGGACGTGGTTTTCGACTTTCAGTTTCATTTTCCTAGGTTCATACTAAATTAGTACTCGTCACTACGAACGCGTGAGCGTGTGTTAGACTCGAATCGGATCTGTAACGAAAAAGTTACGCTTCGTTAAAGTACATTAATTACGGGTATTTTTATATACGCGCATACAAAAATATCAGTGCTTGAAACACTGTAGGGAGGCAGATTTTGTACATTAAAAATTGTACAAAATACACCAATCCCTTCCTTAATTGGTGGATCTGGTTCCCTTCACCAATCAAATCCATCTCTACCACTCACATATCTTCCCTCTCTTACCTTACCAATCAGAAAGCAACTTTCTCTCTCTCTCTCTCTCTCTCTCTCTCTCTCTCTCTCTCTCTCTCTTCTCTTTCTCCCCTAACTCTCTTTCTCTCTGCAACCAGTATGAACCACCCTCAAACCTCATCAACGTGACCTTAAAACCACACCTTTGAACTCGTCTCACCACCATGAACATAACCATACCCTTGGATCGTGGTTTGACCGAGTTTTGGACGTCGAACTCGGAAGGTCCGACTCGGCTCAGTTTTTCCCTGATAAGTTATGAGCGAGTTACAAGTTTTTAGGAAGTCTAAAGTCCTCCACTCAACTCCCCGAGGTCTATAGTGAAGGTTTGAACGAGAAACAACCTCGAAACACAAGGTTTCGAGAAATTGGAGTTTCGATCGTACCTTTTGAGCCATTTTCAGGCCATCTCCATCCATTTTTTGGACCTCCAAAAGGTACAATAATGTTTTTCTCTTCATAAGCTTCATTTCCATATAAATTTTGTGAAAATTGGTTGAGAAATGAAGAAGATAGGAAGGTTTGAAATTTTACCCAGAAACCAGTGAAAATTTCCAGATTCCGGCTAGCTCAGACAACAGCGACCGGCGAGGACCACCAGAAAAAACGACGGAATATTCCATCAAAGTTGACGGAATATTCTAATGACGTCAGGTAACGCCGTTAAACTCTATTAGTTATTTAACGGAATATTCCTGACGGACGTCAGGGCCTTGCCTACGTGCGGTGGCGCGTGAGAGCGCGTCTGGCCTTGGCTTTGTTTTTTGTAAATTTGTGTAGGTCTTTAACGTCGAGTAGATCAATTTCATATAATTAAACCCTAGGTTTGAGCAAACTATGAGGATTTTATTTAAGTTTTCATATAGGTGTTATTAAACTAATTAAATTAGTAATTTCACATTTAGGGGAAACGTATCTCGAGGACGTACGAGGTCATGCAAGGCTTGGAGGCCTCGTTTCGACTGCGTAACTGTGAGTGAGTCATTTTTTTTATAATATATGCATACTTGCTAGTTTCCAGTTATACTTTGAAAAAGAATTTACTACGTATGCCTAGCTTAGACTAAAGTTACATGAAGTAGAGAAATGACAGAATTTAGGAGATTAATTGTTGAGCCCTATAGGTTCATAGGTATGCATGAGATACCATGATGTTATATTTACAGTTGTGATTATTACTATGTTGATTAGAGTTATCGAATCTTTGTGGCACGTCTTTATTTATGTACTCTGCTCATCATTGTTGCAGCCTAATGTTAGTACTCTGCCCAGGGCCACTCACCTTGGATCCAAATTAGGTGTTAGTTCTATCGTAAAGATTGCATTAGGCAATTCTGACTCGTATGTGACCTCGCTTCGGCGCCAATCTTCACGTGATTGTAGTACTATAGTGCATTTATTACACCCAGTCCTGTCGTACAGGTTGCGTTAGGCAACTCCAACTCGTGTGTCATCATGTGTCGATGAGCATTTGTTATGTTATGTTTACATATTACGAGATTATGTGATATTGGTCACCTTGTGCTTATTTGCGAAAACTATCCCTTATTGATTTCTTGAGACTTTGCAGGCTACGGTAAGTATTTTCTTATTATATGTAGTACGTATATTTTTGGAAACTATACTTGGTTTTACAGTGAGGGCATATAATGTTTTTGAAAAGGTTTTCGCAAAACTTATTTTCTCACCCACTCAACTTTGTTTTTCGCCCCTCCAGGTTTAGTAGATGTGCTTACGTGTAAACGAAGATTCTGGCAAATCTTAGGAGATGGTTATCTTTAATAGTATAACCCTCATCCTATTTACTATGTTGTCTTATGCTCTGACATCACGTGTAAAATGAGTTCAATCCCGCTCACCCGCGCACTCTTTTGATTAGGCACTTTTAGGTTTAAATTTATTCACATCATTTTTCCACCACACTACACTTTATAGCTTCATCACCCTCTAGGTGTTGGCCAGCACAACTTGATTCGGAGTCCAAGTGGACATTCCGGGTCGGGGTGTGTCATTCATGTTCTTTAAGATATTGTTTGGATCCAAATTTACATCATCGGCCCGTGTAATCAAGGCCTTTGAGTAAGCATAGTTCTCAACTGTCGAATGAAAAAGTGAAGATATTTTTGTTAAGGGATAATATTATGGTTTTATCATAATAATCTTTTAATATGAATTATCTTGACATATTCTTAAACGAGATAAATATGATGCAGATTATATCCCCAAACAAGCGGTACAATTCAAATTGATGTGGATATTTGGCATGTGGACGTGTGGTTTGGATCAGTTTTGGTTGACAGATATGCACGACATCAGATAATGAAGCATGCAAGATGTGATATTATCCATTTAAACATGGTGATAATAAAAAATGAATTTGAAGTTCATGATGCATGCAGCAGTTTTGGGAAAAGATGATGAAAGCCTATGAAAGCTAGGTTTTTGGTGATGATGTGGTGATGTGATAAGCCAAGGATTTGATGGTGATGGAGTTATGATAAGAAGCCTAGGTAGGCTAGGTCTTTGATCATGATGGGATAAACCTAGATGGGTTTTTATTTAAAAGTCAGCCACACAGATCATTTCATTCTGAAGTTAGAGTTGCAATTGGACTCCACAATTATCTAGCCGTGTCAAGCAAATATCAACCTTATAAATACAAGGCATTGTGCAACGTAAAAAGGGACCTCAAATTCAACACACAAGCTGCCTTGTGCAAACCCTCGCTCTACGCGAAACTTCTCAACAACTTTAAGATTTTTACTTTCTTTTTCCGCCAACATACCTTCAGTTTGGATAAACAGCACTGTGGAGGCAACCGGCGAACATCTTCAGTTTGGATAAACAGCACTATTGCCGTAGAATCAACCGACCATGAAGCACCTTCAGTTTGGATAAACAGCACTGCAACAGGGTCGACTGGTTATCTATCTAAGTCTCGATCGAGAAGGATTTTCAGATCCTTATTGGCAGAGGTCATCTCATCAGCCTGCTCGACGAAGTGAGGTGTTACTAGGGCTTGGCACATCGAACGTCGCGTTGTTTATGATTGGGTATTCGCAAGTAGGTTTTAGAGTTCAACATTCTGACGGCCGAACCACTTTCACAATCAAGACGTACATTTGTTTTGAGTATTTATGTCCCTATACTCTGGTGTCGATTCAGCGTGCTTATACTCTCACGAACATAATCACCGTGACCGAATCCGGCACCGACGATTTGTGAACTTCGCAGAACTAACAACCTTGTCTTCAAGCTCCAGAACCCGAAGGCCGAGAGTGTTCCTTCCTCAGCCTCAATCGTAAGATCGAGAAGTCAGCCGTGTGCTCAACGCAACATCAACAAATTTTACTCTTTGGCCGAGCTCGGCCGACGAGTTGGCATGCCCCGCATACAACCGAATGACGTGGTTAGCTTACTAATTGCTCGGCCTACGCATCACGTAGGTTTAGTAGTTTTTAGGATCAACATATATATTTTTCCATTTAAACACTTGAAATCAACGATTTATAAGCCAAAGTTAGAGTCATTCTACTCACACCAGATGTTTCCTAAAATTAATTTAGGACATTCCTAAGATTTCGGACACTTACAAATCTCTTTACAGGTCCCCCTTTTCAATTTCTTTTTTCTTTTTCAGTTTTTTTTAATTTTTAATTTTTAGTATTTTTGTATTTTTGTAAATTTTTCTTTTATTTCTCTTACCATAATAACAAATTATCATATTCATGTTCTTCAAGATATATTTTTCCATTTAAACACTTGAAATCAATGATTTATAAGCCAAGGTATTCTACTCACACCACATGTTTCCTAAAATTAATTTAGGACATTCTCAAGATTTCGGACACCTACAAATCTCTTTGGAGGCCCCAATCCCCCTTTTCAATTTATTTTTTCTTTTTCAGATTTTTTTTAAATTTTCTTTTATTTCTCTTACCATAATAAAAAATTATCATACTCATGTTATTCAAGATATATTTTTCCATTTAAACACTTGCAATCAACTAGTTAAAACCTAAATTTAAAGATACTTTTCTATTTTTCAACTTTAAAAATCAATAAAAAATAGTTCCGGAACCTAATAAACGGTATGATCACGTCCAAAAGTCTTGCAATATTTTCATTAACTCCGAGGCAAAATATTTTTAAAGCTAAAAATTTTAAATTTTTCACAAAAACTATGATTTATAACTCACAGTTTTTTCCAATCGATTTGGAAATACATTATTCATGTCTAACTACTTTTTGATTAGTCAGACAATGCTTCAATAAGAAACAAATTGCTGTGAAAAAATTTTAGGAGTGTTTTCTTATGATATCTTAAGATATGACAACACATTGCTCAAGAGTTTGTAGTCGTGATTGGATAGATGAAACTGCCATGGGCTCTTCTACTTCTTCTTCCTTGCATTTAAATACCTTATGTTTTAGGTTTTGAAGCCGAACCAGTAGCTTGCTTGCCCCAAATTCCAATGGGCTCCAATCCGATTGGCATCCCGGGCGGTCCACGTGTGAGCTTTTTCCCCTTTCTTGCTTCCCAAGTCTCCCCCAATGTTGATAGGCCCATTAAGTAGTTTTAATTTTCATAGATTCTAGTTTTATGATTTTTCATCTTGTTCCTTCCATTTTTAGCTAGATATCTTAGATTATTCTTGATTCATCTTCCCTATAAGGATCGTCATCTCTCTCTCAATTAATTCCTTAAATCTCGTCGCTAATCTAATTTAATAAATAATGAAAATGATTTGTTGTACACGGAACAATTGAACATAAATATTCTCGCAGTTTTTTGTATGAAGATTGAAGAGTAAACCCTATATTATCAAAATACATCCAATTCATTCAAGTCCCAAACGAAACCGAAATCAACACCAGTAGCTAGTTGATGAACAGGTAATTTTACACTAATATATCTCTTTGGATTAAGCTCTAATACATATATGGTTCACATACAATTAATCTCACATTACATCAATCATAATCAACAGCATTCTTCTTAATTAAAGTTGAAAATAACCAATGAGACTTCTTGTCAACCTTCTTCTCCTTAATGGTATCCAAGTTCGGTTTCCAAGTACCCTTGCCCGAAAGCTGCCTACTCAAATAGTTTGGTCTCGAGTCCAAATCTTCCGGCAGATCAAACTCCGGCACATACCTGCTCATGACCTTGGACGACGTCCTCTCCATACTATAATCCCTGTCCTTGTTTGGCAACACGAAAGCTTGCCCGGGATCACCTGCCAGGCATATTCTAGAGAACAAAGGTAAAAACCTTGGCGACCTCGATTGTAAAACCAAATTTGCACTTAAAAGAACACAGCGGATTTCTTCGGATGACAACGGCACTGGTTTCCCTCGCTTCATTGGCAGCATTAAGTAAACCTTTTTCAGGTCGAGCTGCATGTCTGCAGGCAACGGGGTTGCCCTTTTTTCGGGGACCGCAGAGCCGAATTCCACGACGACTTGCTGCGGGTTCTCTAGCATGAGCTCAGCGACGGTGATGGGGTGATTGAACTCATGCACAGAGCCGTTGGATAATATGACTTTTCCGGTGGCATGGGATTGCTTGTTGGAGATGGAATTGCCCATGATGATGAAGTAATTATTAAGGGCTCAAAAGCAAACTAGGATTTGATGAGGAGTTGAACAAAATCTGGGGTTTACTCACATTTTATATAGTGGGATTCTTCTTAGCTTAGCTTAGCTTAGAAAGGATAGGATAGGTTCATACGTTGGTTAACCAGCTCCATCTTCGTGACGGACATATAGTTGACCAATATTACGTAAAGGAGGTCAAGGGTCGGTTCAACTATAAGTCTATAACTCTGTTAAGTTGTTAACTAACTAAATCTATTTACGACTAATTTAATTGCGACTCGTTTTCGTCCATCAAAGCTTTATGGAAAATCACTTTTGATCTCTGCTAATACCTCTTTTCTTTTTTCTTTTTTGGTCGATTTTTCTATTTCTTTGGCTTGGAATATTAGTAATATGACTTTGGCTTGGAATATAAGTAAACTGCTATTTCTTTGGCTTGCTTAAATGATCTTGCGTACTTTTACGGTCACATTTTTCAAAAAAATTGTGAGCTATATTGTTAGGGGTGTGATATCCACACATCCCTTTTTACTTATTCCACACATTTTGGTTTTCGGCCGTCGGATCGGATGAATTGAAGAAGATCAACAGACAGAAATTAACAAGGGGTGTGTGAGAAGTAAAAAGGAGTGTGTGGATAGCACACCCCTATTGTTATTACAAAACAAAATATAGACGAGCATATAACGTACTACTTTCTTGCTCTAAAATAAAAATTTAACAAAGTAGTGACATTGATATTTCCTTCTACACAAATCCCAAGACAAAGAAAGAGCCTAAATACAACAAGGGAGACTGAATAAATTTTCAACTTAAGGCGCGACAAGTAGTAGCACACCTTGTCGACCATCCTCCTACTTGATGTATTGAGAGAGCCATTTGAAACCATCGCCGTACCCCATTTTCCGTACAATGCTGCACATAAACACTTCTAGCGGACGGACAGTTGAGTCCGCTAGGTTTACCTTCCCCTTGCCAGTGGTGAAGTTGGTCAGCCCAAGGTGATATCGCAACTCATCCTCCGAGGCAGCAGATGGTAGGTCAATCTTGTTCCCTAGAATTAGAAATGGGACAGTGGCTAGGGCTTCATCCGAAAGGAGTGCATCTAGTTCCTTTTTGGATTCTGCAAACCGCTCCTTGTCATAGGCATCCACCAGGTACACCACAGCATCTACCTGTAAACACTCCAAATCATGTAGATATGATTAGCTCATGTTGGAGCCTTTACCTTGCTGATGAAAGTTCAAACACAGCATATAATGGACGATAATAAGACAAAAATATATAAATTCAAACTTAACATTCATAAAAGGCCAGAGGAACTAGATTCTATAGTGTTAGGCACAACTCATATGCAGTGCACAGAAGATCCAACGTAAACACTAAACACTTACAGATATTTCATACATTAAACCATAAATTTACACACAAAAAAAAACAGAAAAGTTGTATCAAGCAGAGAACGCACGCAACCAGGAGCACAGGACGACAACAACGCATTGCTTCCAAGATAAAGGGAAAATAAATTCTTGAAAGCAACCACACCAATACAGGTAGTAAACAAAAAATTCAAGAAGTGAGAAAACCAGACTTTCTCAACGGACAGGAATAAGCAGACCAGAAATGATGCATTAAACCATAAATTCTGAACTATGGAAAGAGTGAAACCTCTCGCAAGCAGGTTTAGGTCCAGGAAAAGACATTGGCAAAGAACTCCGCAGAGGTATGAGAACAAAGCAAAAGTGTGGCCGTTAATAAAGCTTTATGTATATCTAACCTTTGCATAGTAATCCCTCCAAACTCTGCGAGCAATCTGATGACCTCCCAAATCAAACGCCTTGAACTTGATTTTCCCAATGCTCAACTCCTCCGATGTTGGATACTGCGTGGGCTGGTGCTGCACCAGTCTCTGAAAACGAGTGCAACAAAACTCAAATTGTTACCACACATGACAACAATACATTTGCAAACATCCTAATAATCAAAGCAATCACTAAACTGCACACACATAAAAACGACCGCGGATTAGTGTACTTGCTTCAATTTGGACTTTTAACGCTAGAGGTTCTGGAAAAAACTTGTATCTGGTGAGTTGATTTGGGGGCTTTCCCATTAAGTTTAAATGATCAACCTTGACCTCAGTTCCCAGTTCCAATTGCAAAGTTCCAACACTTGTTAATTTAACCCCTTCTCTTGTAAATCCAACTCCCAAATTCCAATTCTTTTCCTCAATCCTCAGTCTTCAACTTTGGAAAAGAAACTGTAATCTAATCAATGAATTCAAAAGATTGAAATTGAAGTAAACAGAACATTTCTGATTCCTCGAATCTGAAGTAGGAGCCAATCGATAAGGAAATTAAAGCACAAAATGAATAGCTGACAGAGATAAGAAAAGGGGGCCCGGAGGAAGGAACCGACCTCGTCTTTCAACATGTGGAGCAAGGTGGTCTTGCCGGCGTTATCGAGGCCGAGGAACAAGATCTTGGCCTCTTTCTGCCAGAGACCGAGGGACGCGAGCACACCGTAGAACCAGTCGAACAGAAACATGCTGCTGCTACTGACGGTGATGCTGACGCCGACGCCGACGCCGGATCGATATGAAATGGGTCCGGTCGAGTTCGGATCTACGGCGATAAAAGCCTTATCGGATCAAGGCCTCCGATGAGAGTTCATTGAGTCTGCGATCCCTAATTCTAATTCATTCTCCGCACGCTCTACAAGTTTGTGGTGGTAACTGGTAGCTGGTAACTGGTAACCTGTCAGTCTCTAATTAATTAATTAAAATATATTATGTAGATTGGCGGGGTTTCGCTGTAAATCTATTTCACACGTTCCATTAGTTTTGCTTGGTGAATCGGTGACGTCCTCGTACTTGTATTTTTTGGTAGGGATGGGCACAATTTGATTTGGTGCAATTTTGAGTGAAATCAAAATCAAAATCGTAAGTTTTTTGAGGCTAAAATCGAAATAAAACCAAACCATTTGGTTCAGTTCAGTTTGGTTTTAAACGGTTTTGATTTGGTTTCATTGTTTGAAAAAGCTATTATGGTTATCTAATTGTATCTTATTTCATTTTCCTTTGATATATACTTTAATTCTCTTCTATGAGCAACATTTATTGTTTGTTTTTCATTTTCATATCTTCTATTGCTGCATTGTTCAAGCATGCATACAATATTAAAATTCAATCAAGCATGGCTTCAATTACAACTACATCATATGGTTTATGAACTTTAGTCTAAATAGTCAATCTTTCTAGCATTTTCCTATATACAATTAGGGTTACATAAACTCCCTTTACCTTGGAATCAAGTGAAGCTAGTTTGAATAACACAATTCAGCAAACTGACAAAAAACATTATAATGCATGTCTACCAAAACTCATGTACCTGGTTATATTGGATTATATCAATCTATAATGTTAAGCCCAGATTAGATAATTGGACTACAAATACGATTAAACCCACATTAATTTGAAGTAAATTGAGCATGAGGCGAACTAATGGTGCATAATAATTACGGGTTTTCTGTGTAACTGGAGTTAATATAGTAACATATACATATCAATGGAAATAGGCAGTCAGATAATACCTTTGGCAGTGAGATATGCCGTCGTTGATGTGCTGAATTCGTGTTCGAATGCGCAGGCAGTTGAGCGAAAAATAAAATAGCACAAAAGGAAGGGACACACACAGAGAACACACCACACACCAGAGAAAACACAGCAATACGCTTGACACATGCACATATACTAAAATGTGGACATCACAAATACTTGACACACACATATGCAGGCAAGGAAATAACCAGAATTTAACATTTAATAAAGTTATGCGGTTTTTATTTATATAATTTGAGCGTGATAGTTGTGAGGATAGTTTTGATTGTACCATAAACTTACAAGCACATGCAATATTGACTTATAGTTGAAGTTGAGGTGCATGCTTCATTTCAGCTAGCGGAATTGTGAATCTTGTCGCAATTGATCGATTCTGTTGGGGTTGTACCATAAATCCTCACAAAGTTTTTCCTTTTATCGATAGGAAACTCTTTCTATCTTTACAAGAGCTACTTACTTGGCCAGCCTTTATATTTAGGTATTAGCTTCTTTAAAATTTGCTTCAATTCTTGTTCAGCACTTTGGTCTTTTTGTAGGATAATATAAATGATTATGATCATAATACACATGTAACTTCAATCAATTAGATAATACCCAAATGCATCAAACACATATATTAATAAATAAAACAATAAAAAGGAAAAGGTAAAGAATGATCTAGCTTGTGATATCAAGAGAGGCGTGTTGTCACTGTCCTAAAGCCGTAGACGCCTCCCTATGTGCCGGTTATAATGGTTATCTACAACTTTAAGATACAACCCTTGAATCTCACAGAGTGTCTAATCCATAAACACGATTACGGTAGACGACGGAATGCCAAGTAGTGATCAATTGCCCATTGATGATCAAGATGAGTAGGAAGATAATAAGGATTATATATGAGTACTGTAGTAGGGAGAAAAAGAAGACATATGAATCTATGTTAACGTCTTTGTTCTATTTGAGGAGTTCGTTATTTATAAAACTCTACATACCCCTTAATAAAAGATATAACTTCTTTAATGAATATGACTCTTCATATTTTTATTTAAAATAAAATAAATAACCAACAATTTTCCTACTAGGCCTCAAGGCACGTAGAGATAGAGTTCATAATTAACCACAAATCATGATCATACATGTTAAGGACATGCAGGTACAAGTTACAGAATTCTTTTCTTATTTATAATTCATTTTCATCTTCTCTTCCTTTTTTTTTTTCAATGATTCATCTGTTGAGTTGAGTGTTGACACATGCGTACATGTGAAATCTGATCCCTCTTCCCTTCCCTTCCCACCCCCAAACCCCAATTCCTTGGCTTTAGTTAATTTAGAAATTGATCATAATCATAGACGTGGATCGATTATTTTCGCTGATCAAGATTTCTTCACGATCACCACGGGGCACTCTACGTGTTTCGCACAATAATCACTCACACTTCCAAGAAGAGTCCTGCAACAAAATATCAAAATTATAACAAGATATCAGATGTAATTACTTATATCCATTAAAAATAAACAAATTCAGATAATTAGTTAATGTGAATGAATTAATAATATATACCTCTTAAAGAAACCATAACCATGGCTTCCCATGACCAAAGTGTCAGCTTTGAGTTTCTCAACCGTATTACATATCACATTCTTTGGATCTCCCTTCCCTACTACTCTCACAATGTGCGCCTACATGCATGCAGAACATAAATTAATTAATTAACCAACATATAATTAACTTTAAATATTTGAAAAACACAAATTAAAGTCTAAAACAATTGCAGAACACACACATATAGCAGAGTCTAATTAATTAATCGGTAATTACATTGGTCTGGAAATTTCTGTAAACGGCTTCAGCTCTTTGCATCACTGAATTTACCATCTTAGTCCCGTATTTTTCCATGGATCCAACCACATCGCTCGAAAACATATATGCTGCAAAATCAAGTACACGCACATCAACTCCAAATCAATATTTCCATTTCAGTATTCCAAATTGATTAATCAGGTCCATAAATAGAAACAAAAAAGTATGCAGTTAGTTGTAATTTGTAAAGGGACGTTAATTACCTGCAGCGTCGAAAGTGGAATGGACTGGCTGCGGTTTGACATAGAGAAGAACGAGAGTGTTGTTTGCGTTTTGAGAGGAGAGGTTTCCCAGACACCAGGAGAGAGCATGCATGCTCTCTTCGCTCTCGTCTACTGCCACCACAATTTTGTGCTCTCTGCTATTCATGTTTTCGGCCTCCATTCAATAAAAATTGCTGAGTTTTGCCCTGAAGAGCTTTGGTGCACGTATGTGGTATTGGGAAAGCTTTGAGGCCTCAAGATATCGATAACACAAACCCGAATGCAAATATATATAGGGGCTACTTCACTTGTGCCGTGGTTTTTGATGGTTTCTAGTTTTTGGTTCAGCTATGGGATTACATTACATTTCGTTAACTAGATATGCAGACAGTAAAAACAACTGGTCCATCGCATCTGGGATTGTAAATAGTGTCCAAATTATATAACTTAAGCTATAGTGGCTATAGAATAACAAATTAAACCAGTTTGCAAAGGAAACGGTTTGGACTATTACTAACACTGTGTGACGGAATCTTAAGTCAATAATACATTGTTACTGAGTTTAACATGGCCACATGGCAGAGTGTTAAATGACATATATAGTCATTCTTCAACTAGATATTTATTGACCAAATTGTAGTATTACCTTGTGCCTCTCCGTCAACATCTTTGCTGAGGAAAGCGTGAGTTAGTGCTGATTAAATTTTGAATTTTTTCAGCCCACCAAACCACAAATGTTACAATCAATCATAAGGTAAGGTATACGTATAGTATATTACTCTCCTCCAATAATTCACATGCATTCCGTCCGCCAGAATATGCTATGATATGCATGCATAACAGATATTTAGGACGTCTTGGCTTACTCTTCGGTTTCTCTTGTTTTTAGTCTGAAGCCCTGGTACAGTCGCACGTACCAAAAAAACAAATAATTTCTACTTGTTTCTATAGTAACAGTATAGAAAGCTGAGTATGTGTGAAGGCAAAAGATGCACTTTCTAATGACAAGTAGTTTTGATTTGCAGAATAAGCCACTTCTTACTACAATGTTGTGTTGGGGTAAATTACTTACAAGATTTCCTATATTTTGGAGTTTTTAATAGCTAGATTCTCGATCACAAGTACATCAATCAATGTCTAACGGTTAAAAAAATCTAGAAGCATACTCCATATCATTTTCAATTACTCAGTGGGATATTTATATATGAAATAATTTAGATTCAATTCCATCAAATCCAAATTTAATACTAGAACTTTTAGCAGTAGATGAGGGACCAGCTATACAGAGGTAGGACTCGGGACAGGTGTAGAGAATATGTAACTTGGAAAGCGTCACGTTTGTCAACCTGATCCGTAAGGCAAGTCAAGTAAAGGAAGGAATGAATAGCTTCAGCAATTTCAATCCATGTCGTTTTAAGTCGTCCAAATCTGTTGCTGTTGCTGTTGCTGTTGCTTGTGCAGCTGGATATCTCTTAAAAGCTAAAGCACCTCTCCAGACCAATCCATCATCATCTCCTCATCCAGCAACGAGTGGTCGCCAAATATAAGCCATAATATTAGTATTATTGTTACCATCTTCCATTACAATTTTGGGGGAAATTGTTTTGGAAACTTGTCAGAATACATTCAATCTTGATGCTCAAGGTAGGTATTCTCAAGTCTCACACTTTCCCAGCCTACCTCTAACAGTTGAATATGCCCCGGCCCAATATATGCCCAATCCCGCCACATAAAATTGGGCTTTCCTAGTGGCCTTCCCTCGCCCATTTATTTCCTTTGTTTTGCCAAAATTAAAATAGACATATTCTGTTGCTTCTTATGGTACCACGTTTCGGTTCAACAATTAAATAAGGTTGTTACTTGTTAGGTACAACATAGCCTTTGTAATCTCATGTATCGCTTTATAAATTTATTAGGGAAATAAACTCTTTTCTTCCGTCTTGTGCTCCGTTGTACTATCGATTGTTTAATTTGTCGTTTAAGTGTGGAGATTTAAACACGTATCAAATTTATTACGTTTGTTAAAAAGAGAATTTTGTTACATATAAGCTAACGCAGATTGAGTAAAATTGGATTTTGGTTATAAGGTGTTTGAATTCCTCCTTTTGTGCTGTGGTGTAGATAAATGAATCTAGGATAACATGCTACACAATTTTATACCAAATCTGATTTTATTTATTGTTTCATCTGAGCATTTATTCCGTCTTATTATACCACAACATTTTTCTTTTATTTCTTACGTAAAATGTGCTTATTACTGTTTGCTTGGCTTTTGGAAACTCAAATTCCCATATAAGGTTGCAGTGTGACGATGTGAACGTTAGAAGTGACAAATTAACTTATTAAGTTGTTAATAGGTATCTATTAAGACTTCTTTAATTTAATTTGATCTCACACCATTATTACCGTTATCAATCTCACTTCTATATTTTGATGATAGCAAATTAAACAAATTTAAATAAGTACTTATTAACAATTCAATGAACGTCATGAGCCGCTGCCAAAGACGAACTTGTCGAACCTTCTGGACTGGACTTGTTCGGGTAGAGAAAGAGAGAGGTCGGTATTGTATTGTAGAGGGTTGGCTCCAAATGTCCCCACCACAAAGTGCCGACCAGTCGCCTCAAACCATCAAAAAGTTGTAAGACCATACTATATGGATATGTATTGATCCCCTATTTCCCATTACTCCAAATATCTAATATCTACATGCCATTGGTTGCTCTGTGATTAGATAATTCCAAAAACATAAAAGAGAGGAAGAGACGATAAGACCGAGACGGGATAAGAACAAATGTCACCAGTCCACCATTCTTATGTCTCACTATCACATTATTATTTTTCTTTAATTTCCATTAATTAAAGTATATTATCGTTGTTAATACAACAATTTACATATTTTGTTTGCTAATTAAAAAGTCGATGTTTGCTAATTTACAATTTACATAATTTTGAATAAAACTAACCTTGTAAATGAAGAAAAATATAACCAAAAAGCCTAACAGAATTGAAAAAAATGAATTTAACGAAAGGTTATCGGTACTGTTCATTTTAATGAAAAATCACATTTTACACTAAAAAGTCAATCCTGATACTATTTATAGCCTAACAGAATTGAAAAAAATGAATTTAACGAAAAATTATCGGTACTGTTCATTTTAATGAAAAATCACATTTTACACTAAAAAGTCAATCCTGATACTATTTATTTTACCATTTATTTTATTATTATCGTTAAAATTCAAAAATTTTAAATTATTTTCATTAGTTTTTCTTTGAAAAAAAAGAAACGAATATGAGTTGGAGCATTTGAAGAAGCAGCCCCGCCGAATGACATTCACGGGTCCGTGCTCATGCGTTTTTGGACATTGGGTTTGGGTGAGCGCGTTTCTAGGCCGTCTAATCATAGAGCTGCAGTGGGGACCATTCAAGTTTGAATTTTAGTTAGTTCAGTTGATTTCGACCGTTGATCGACGATCTCACGCTCAAAATTCGAAGGGGGGAGGGGACAGGGTAGGAGGACTAGGAATTCGAATTGGACACGGACGGGAAGGAAAATAGTGCCCTAACCCAATAATAGACGAATACTAAGTGGCCAGTGCAATATAATTGTAAAAGAATAAAGGATTAGGAATCCCTACTAACTATTTGGCAACTGTTTCCCAATCAAATTATATATTTAACCTGACGGCATTGCCCTTCTCTCCCCCAAAATTATGCAAATTACAAACATCACATATCAAATAATCAGCAATTTTTCTTTTAATTTTCCCTTCTTTTTTGGATTTCATAATTCATATCAGAATTTAGAATCAGTTATCTAGTTAAATCTTTTACTATATAACAGTAGAAATGCATATGTAGATAATAAACATAGTAGATCCATGTTTCAAGCATATTTACTAAATCCAAACAACTTTTTTATTTAAAAACTACACCAAAAACTAAAAGAGGTGTCAATGCTTAACCTAATGGTGCAAGCAGGGAAAAGAAGCCACAAAAAATCTTAGGGAGATCAAGAAGCTGATTGTCTATGAGCTCAGTCTGACTAGAATATGTAAAGTGCTTTTCAACCGCAAGAGGCACATGGGCAGACTGACAACTTAATGACACAAATGTCTAGGAACAACTCTATTCATACGTCAATCAGGCCACGTGACGATTCACAGTCAGCGACATAGGCCTAGGATGAGACGTAAATGTGGTCGGACTAGCGGTCAGAGAGACAAGGTTGGATAACCAAGAACGAGCAAGGCGCTTGGCACACATCATTTGGAAAGGAGTGTCATTTTCGACTGAGCACCTATCACTTCATTGGCAATACTTAGTCAATAGGTGAAAATGTGTCAGTACGCTAGTCTACATATTGGTGGCATATTAAATGTCAGATTGGGAAAATCCAAGGTTGGGGAGTTCTTGAGGGCCTACATAAAGGGGCGAGACCTCTTGTATTGGGGTCAGACATCTAAAAGAAAAAAAAGTTCATGTATTAGTTGAGAGCTATTTTTAGTCTTGAAATCAATATAGTTTGACCAAGTTTTGAGGAGTGAACCACTCAAATCTTCGAGTCTATTTCATTTCAAACAATTTTCCAAACCCACCAAACATTTAGTATTTTAATTTGTTACCTTACAAAGTTTGAGCATTAACACAATAAACACAACATGAAAACAAACTCATCCCAAAAACTTGATAAGAAGTCTGCCGACTCAAAACGAGTCAAACTGAAAATACGAGCTCTTATTTTCCGGTGATGCAGAGTTTTGAATTACTGTCACTTAGAGTTATTAGATTCAATTGAGGAGCTGTTCCCTTTTCTTATACAAATGCTTCTTCTAAACGTTCTAAATTTGGTATAAATTGAAGTGTCTTTGACCGCGCAGGTCAAGTCCTGCATCCATATATATACATATGACGCGTCAGGACTCAGGGCAAGACAACTAATAACAGTATTACTAGTTAATTAAGTGAATATACGTTTGATTTAGATATAGATAAGTGCGGGGTATTTTTGGAAATTCAGGTCACCTTTCTTTTATATAAAGTCCAATTTTTCGGACACGGGTAGAGAAAAAGAACTGGACACAAACCAGGGCACACAGAGACAGAGTTTTTTGAATTGAAGAGAAGTTTTTCGAAATAAAGAGAAGTTTTTCGAAAACAGACGACACCGAAACAGAAAGAGAAAGACGGGAATTGAGGGAGTTTTTGAAAAATATGGGAGACGTGATACTGTACGTGGAGGAGGATTCATGCTCGGCAGTTTCGCTCTGCAGGATTTGCCATGAAGAAGAATTCGGAAGCTCCGACCATAAGATCATGGAAGCTCCCTGTGCATGCTCTGGAACTGTCAAGGTACACCTCAAAACCCATTTTTCTTTTCTCTTCGTCTTTTGGTTTTCTGATTCCGTTTCCGAATAATCCTGAAAACGATTTATAAATTCTCTTTTTTTTTTCTTTTTCTTTTTCTCAGTTTGCACACAGAGATTGCATACAGAGGTGGTGCAACGAGAAAGGCAATACGACCTGCGAAATATGTCTCCAGGTAATATTCAGCTGATCAGATTTCGTATCTCTGGGTTCTTTCGAATTTTTCATTTTTTGTTCCGTATTTTATTTTGTATTATGTATTAAATGAATTGTTTTTGCTGTTTTGCTTCGTGTTTACGTATTTCATCAGTCTTGAAAAATCGAAATGGGTCCGTTGTCCTTTTTTTGTTCTTTTTCAAGTCGATGAAACGATGTTTTCAAACATCGTTTCCGGTTTTGTCTGGATTCTTGGCGTTTAAAATTTGTCTTTTTCCCGTAACTTTGGTTTATGCTCAAAGTCTTTCTTTTTGTCTGGGTTAGTTATGGTTTTACTCTTTGCTTCCTTCGTTCCGATGCAAAACTAAATAAAACGTTTCATGATTACTATCGTAGTCCTGAGTGTTGTAGTAGATGTTATTGGCATTCTGAAAAATCATTACATATCATCAGGTCTAATTTCTGTTTGTGTTTTTATAACCAACAAGTGCGCTATGATTTTTTAAGAGTGCTAATAATAGCAAAATTTAAATTGGAAGAGAAAAAATGGTGTCGATGAAGTTTGACTGACCGTAAAATATGTATATATGCAGAGCTATCAACCAGGATACACAGCACCACCGCCAAAAAAGACGCATATAGATGACTCAACAGTAACAATTAGGTACGTCTCATATCTTCTTAAGTATCCAGAATTAGATATATGTCCGCATTCGTTGCGTTACGATATTTAATTATTTCTTCAATTTTCATTTTTCCATATAATTAATCAAATGCACGTTTATTTCCATATTGATGTTAATATATAGTTAAAGAATGAGGCAGACAGACTGTTTTGCATGTAGGTCTGAATTCTAATGGTTGTATTAACAACATGGGAATGTGATTAGGACCCCTAATTGGAATGTTTCTAAATTTCGCATGTCCTTGATTTGATTTGATTTGTTTTTAATATGTAATTGTTTATTTGGTTGCAGAGATAGCGTGCAGGTTCCGAGAAGAGAGCAAGAGGAAGAGGAGGGCGCAGGAAGCCCAAGATTAGCAATAGAAAATGGCTACTCTGCGTCTCAATGCTCGTCTGCGGTTGACAGAAGTGCATCTTATTGTCGATCTCTCGCTCTCCTTGTAAGTTTGTTTTCTCCACATCTTTATGCACGTTGTCTAACCCAATATAATAGTCTAAAAGGAGCATTTTTTTCTATATTAGCGATGATCCATTTAAATTAATCTAAACTCTAGAGAGAAGAATTCAAATTTGGGTGCATAGAGCACGTAAATTATAAAAAAAAAATTGTCAATTAACCATGAGTTTGAATTGCATTGCAGTTTACGGTGGTGTTGCTGGTGAGGCATCTCTTTGTGGTGATTACCGGTACCGACGAAGATTACCCCTTCACGCTTCTAACTGTAAGTACCAGTACTACTACCAGCACAGTACCTACCACATTGTTATTTTGGTGTGCAAATCTTCCTGCTAAAATGTACTTGTTAATATGATGTTGTTGGGTGGTAATCTTGATTTGGCCGCGTTTCAGGTGCTTATTCTAAGGTCTAGCGGGATTATCCTGCCAATGTACATATTATTTCGAACAATCACGGCCATCCAAAACAGCATCCACCACCAGTATCATCGATATCATCGTTATCAACAGCAAGACTCTGACTCTGAAGATGAGACCGATAGCGAAGACCTGGCTGACAATGAAGAAGCTCAACAACATCATATGGTTTGACACACTTGTAATTGTTTTTTTGTTTTTCCTTCCATTAATTTGTAACAAACAGAAACAGTAGAGAGCATCATACGATCCATGCCCATCTGTCTTGACGTATATACAAAAGGAAATAATATCGATTCATTTTTTTAATGTTTCTTTGCTTGGTTAAAGATTCAGGTTAAGGTTTCGAAATCAAATCCTGAAAGTAAGGAATCGAAACCACCCACCAAACCTAACCCAGAATAAATAATTAAAAGCATTAAGTAGGTTAATGTTTAGGAATTCAGCAACCTGGATACTGATCAGTTCTCAGTAGGGTCAACAACTCATCAACCCAACATTACAACTCACTTTTATGATAAAAGATAAATAATAATGTTACACACTAATACCGAATTAAGCAACAACCTTCAAAGCTTGTTGGGTCCAAATTCGGAACCAATATGTCGACACTTGAACAATCATTTACAACGGACGACAGCAATTTGCCCTATTCTGGTGATGATATAGCTTCTAAGCTAAAGAGTTGGTCAATCCTCCCCAACTAGAACCAACTCGCTTGAGGCTCTAAATATCTACTTGTCCCTTTTAGTTGCACGTTCCCAGAACCCTTGGTAAGACAAGTAGTAAGAACTAGAATTTGCTAATGACTAAAATGAGCAATGCATAGATTCATCAGAGTTTATTGCTCGCAAGCTTGTCTGGTTCTCATAAAAAGTTCCGGGTCATGCTCATATTAACTGAGGGCAAGGTGCTTTAAATATAGATTATATACATGTTGAAGAAAACCATAGATGACAGCGAGATGATGGCTCAGATCGAGATCATGCCTCCCAACCAAATGATTGCATTTCAAATACTGTTCTTGTGTTAAAGATGCTAGTAAGGAAGCAATATAAGGCAAAGATCCTTACCAGCTAACCGTGCAATGTTCACACCATAGCTTTTAGGGCATGCACCAGGACTCTTCCTGTAAAGGAATGTAACTTCTTCCACACCTCCATCTCCATTTCCAACTTGGCATGCCATCTGACAGAGTGAAACCTATCAAAGAAGCAAGGAAATAAATTAGACACAGTTCAATTTATAGCATCGGCGTACAAGATGATCTTATCACCAATCTTGTCAAAAGAAAATATAGATCAACCACAGAAGAATGAGAAAAATACCTTAGAATTATTTTGATAATCTACAGCTAGTCGGTGATAATGGGTAGAAAACATTCCTCGGCACTGGGCCTTGTAGATAAAATGTTCAAGAACTGATTCCCTGCCAGTTCAAGAGGACATACAAAAGTTGAAGAGGAAACGAATGAAAAACACAAGATTTGGGTAAAGGCAAAATCATTCACAAATATCTAGCATGATTGGCTCTTACGCAATGGCTTGTCCATCATCTAAGTTGATGTTCCACGTCCAAGTTCATCCAGTGCCACCAATGAATTACGAGTAGCTGATGACTACAAACAATATTGAAATATATGTTTAGCACAATGAATTTCTTAAATCATAACACCTTCGTCTATAATTTGAAAGAATTTCAGAACCCAGAACCCAGTGAACTGATATACTCATTACACTCATGAGTCATGGCACTACATATTGAAATAAGTTGAGAAGACATGATTTATGAATTTTCAAGAGAAATGCATATCATAACCAAGATTAGAACCAGATGAAATTTTTTCAACCCACACTACCTAAATAATCTATTTTTATGAACACGGGAAATCAGAACAATACATTTGTAACACTAAATTAGTTTGAACCAAGTTGCTCTAAATAGTAATCTCACCAGCATTGTTGCAGTTTCTGATAGCTCTGTCAGAAATGTATACCATGATATTATCTTTAGCACCCATACAAACAAAGATTCGGTCAACAGGAGATAGCTCAAAGCTCTCTGCAGGAACATCTGCTCCTAACTGCTGAAGAAACAAAGGCGAAAATGATCACACATTGCAAGGCAATAAATACAAGTAAGAAATTCAGACAATAAGAGAAGACTACGTTGCTAAAATCACAACCTAGCAAACTTGGCGAATAAGAGTAGACCTTCCACCCATGTTAGGACCAGTGAGAAGGGTAAAGCTCGCATGGCCAGAACCTCTAATGGCAATGTCGTTGGATACAAATGTACCCTTTCCTCAAGAATCACTTCTAAGAACAGGATGTCCCAAACTTTATGCAGAATAACGGGGTACTTCATTACTACACGATGAACTCATGACCACTGGCTGACAAGAGGGTCCTTCAAAACAATCACTTGCAATTGCTAGACTGATTAAAACATCGATTTCTGCAACATGTGGGGTCAATGTCACCAGTGAACATAAAACAGACTAATTACTGAATTCATGGACTTGTTTCTAGAAATACATTTTTAGAATTGTTAAAACCCAAATGATTCGGAAATCAACTATAGTTAAATCTGTTTAAAATGGACCAATATTTAGCTACATCTTTTGGGGAATCAAGCAGTACTCTTAGGTATGAGTGTGTGTGTGTAAGTTCTCTTATATTGCACAGCATAGCAGAATGCACTTACTAAAAGAAAATGCGAATGAAAATATATGCTCCAGACTCCAGTCAATCCACCGAAGTTTGACTAACATATATCAGAAGAAACCAGCCAATGCAGAGGGAAAAAGATTGCATACCTGCAATCACAGAGACCAATTGTCTCCATTTAAGACAATGCTCGCCAACGTCCAATGAACCTCTGCAAAATGCTTTTTAGCGAGGACTCCTAATCAGTTCAGCTAGTGAGAGCTCTGTCAATGACTTCTTGATATCTGGTGTCCAGTACTTCGACAAACCCTGCATGTTTGAACACAAGGAAGGCATGTTCGTATTAATATAAAGCCATTAAAGCTACTTAATTTACCATTCCAAAGATTTTCTAATTACCTTTTTAGGCAAATGTAACTCATAATCCGAAGGAATATTGCTGCACAGACTTTCCGGCATTTCCAATAGGTAAGAATCTTTTCCAACTGTGACATAAGTGATCTGCAACAGACAACAGAAGGCCAAAGTTACGTGAGATTGTAAAGTTTCTACTTAAAAGTGTACTACTGGGAAATCAAAATGCCAATTTGTCTTCCATAGAAGTTCTTACCAATTTATCTCCAAGTAACTTTCTCTTCTTGGAGGTGTTTTGCTAAATGAGACTCTATCTCCTTTACTTTTTCACAAGCAGAGTCGTACTCAATATCGACTCCTTCATGAGGTATTATATGACCTGAATTATTGGCTTCTACCCAATCAAAGGCATCCTTGAAATGTTTTAGAACTGAGTTAACATCAGGAAGACCTTTACCTGTAAAACAATGAACAATAAGATGCCAAGATTTCTTTAACAATGAAAGATGCACATGCATACCAAAAACAATCTTTAAGGCACGAAAATCTTCTTATGGCAAGATATAAGATGGGAAACAATATCTTTTGAAATAATACAAATATAAACGCAAAAAGCAACCTATATCTTTTAAAATAATACATATATAAATGCAAAAAGAAAACAATACCCAGTGTTAGCAGATGATGCAGTTGTGCAGATTCAACATTTTCCAAGATAACTCTAAGAGAACAGCATGTTTGATTTGAGCCATGAGTTCACAACCACGTAAAGCTGAAATAAATTCCTGAAGCTTTTTTTTTTGCAGCATCCTCATATAAAACCACTTTATTAGCAGTCCTTCCGCAAGCATTACTGCATCCAGTCACATTCAGTTACTGTAAATCAATCTTTGGATACATCAGTAAGTTCTCCATAAGCATAAAATCAACTGTTATTCCTAGCTTTACCTACTAGAGCAGACACGCACAAGCAACCGCTCCATGTCCGGAAGCCTAGAAATTCCGATAGTGGGACTAACTCATTCACCCTGAAGAGTTGCTTGTGCGTTAGTCCCACTATCGGAATGAGGTCTTGCAAGCCATGTTCTAACTAATTCCGATAGCTTTACATGGCTTGCTTAGAACAGTTCTCTCAACATCCCAGAATTCCGATAGTGGGACTAACTCATTCACCAGAGGACTTCTTGTATGCCTTATCTGCACTTTCTCTGTTTCAGGACTAAGTAGTTTTGCAGGTTTTACAATTTCAACAGGCCTCACCTCAGACAGGAGACAAGACAAGGCACTGCACTCTAGATCATCTCCAAACTGGTATTGGGAAAGCAATACTAGTAAAAAACAGATCCATATGTAACAAGCAATTCACCAAAACGACCTAATGATACATCTTCATCAGCCTCTTATGAAATGGTAATTAGGAATAACATAGTCACAATTTGCCCCAATGATTATATATATGCTCAAATATCTAAAAAATAAGGGAAATGCAGACAGCCACAAAGTCCAGCAGGCACCAGAAGATCACACTATCAGACCTTTTACATGAAAACTAAGAGAACAAGATGAAAATGATGTTCGACTAGACTCATACCTGCCCAAGAATGACCTGGCTGGGAGCAACATCAACTACACACACCCCAAAAGGGCGCTCTGCAGTTTGGTTTGCCAAATTCTGAGAATTTTCAGTCATTGCCATTAGATAAGAAGCATCAGGGTTTGCTGACACCATCTCTCCCTCAGTTAGTGTTCCTTTTGTAACCACTGCACATATTTCACGTTTCATAACCTATACACCAAGGTAAATTCAGAAGTTAATACCATTTTTTCATTAATAGCTTCAATCCGGGTATCAAATTACAACATGCAGTGCTAAGAATTATAATATAGAATATTAAATTAATCAGATGACAAATATTCAAGGATATATACCCACAAGTAAAAGATGAGCATACCTTATCTCTAGAGCCATCCTCTTTACGACGAAGATCCATCTGTTCAGGTGTTTCTGCTCCACAACCAGAACTCGATACCCCTGCCAGTCAAGGCAGCTTAAATAAATCTCCCTCCATAGTGTGAAAGAGGCTTCACATAGATGCTGAACTTCAACGAAAAAGAGTAAGAAAGATATCTCCAAATAAAGTGACAAGAGTAAAACCAACCTTCCTAGCGAGTTTCTACACATTCATTGAGAAGTTCTTCTCCGGAAATCCACAATGGGGTTGTTCACCCTAATATTAGGCAACGAAAAATCACTAACTAAAGAAAAACAAATAGGAAGCACAATGGGTGCATCCAAAGCAATCCTAACAAAACAAATCTCAGAACAATCGAGATAAAATGTGAAATGAAAGAAAATGTTATCTGCTCACCCACAACAGCCAACACCAAGACAAAATTTCAAGATATATTATCTTCATAAACTGCAGACCAAGTTCTTTTGCTGCTATATGTGCATCCATTTCAAAAAGTTCATAAAACTAGCCCATCTGCTCAAACAAAAATGAGATGTTCCTCATTTGCCAGCAATAATGACCCTGAATTTGTGTAGCATAATTTGCCATTACTTAGCTACTGGTAAGGACGAGCATACCTTGAAAAAGAGAACTTTGTCCATGTGCTTTGACTTAAAATCCCACCATTGTCTCTGAAATATTAACATCTCACTAAATTAAGAGTGTTCATAATCGTTAATGCCTCAAAACCCTTTAGGCTACTAATCTATCTAGAAGCAATTACCTGGCCACCTGATAACTCTTTAAGAATGCGGGAGGTAAATACAGAGTTCTTGGATCATAATTTGCATCTCCAAGTCATCTTCTTTTGGCATCCGTGCGCTGTCTGTTTCCATACCAGAGCAGTTGAGCAAAACATGTATGAAATTGGGCATCTACATGCAAACATTAATGGACTAAAATTTTATCTTTTCATCCCTGTCATACACAAAACAGAAATACAGTAACAAATGCTGTCAGTATAGAATTATACGATGCCTGTAGCCATACAACAAGCTTCAAAGTCAAAATTAACAGTAACTAAAAATGGAAAATAACGGATTGCATTTTGACATAACAATCCCCAATTCACAACTGCAAAATAGTTAGGCGTACAGTAGGATGGACCTAAAAACACCATTAGGAATAAGTACAAGAAACTTACTCCCCGAGGAAGTGCAACTTCTCAGCTTCACGCAAGCTAAACCTTGCTGAGGCATCACCAGATAAAACAATATCCATCCCATTAGTCGCCTTTGTCACTGCAGTCCAGCAGACTCAAATTCAGTTCCACATAGAGCATAAACCAAATCAAGGTAAGTTAACTTGAGCATCGATTGGCTGGCAATAAAAAAACAAATGCAGAACGCCAATAAGACACAATTACATACAATAGATTTTCTAATTGAGTCATATAAGATAGAATAACTCTAGCTTGGCTTACATTTTTCAAAATATGGTAAATCTACTTCTAAAACAGCCATAGAAACACACATACATGGAAAACAACTAAAATAATGAAGAGAGGCACATGAAAGCCCCTCCAAAATGTAGTAATTTTCTTGAACAAAATCACATTTCTCATCTCCAAACAAAATCAACAAATAACGAAGAGACGCACATGAAATTGATCGAATGGTCAATTACAAGTATGTTGTCTAATCTAATTGCCATAGCGTCAAAGTATATCAATAGTTATGAATGCTTGATTTTTCTCTTATTCATCAATCAAGAGTTCAATCACATTATTAATAGCTCGTTGTAAGCTACTCATTCACCCTCTTAGTGCAGATAATATTCTTAATTTGCACAAGTTGCAAATTGAAAGTTGGAATAAAGTAAGGGTTAACAATAACGAAAAGTAAAATTGGGCCAGGCCCAATATACCAACCAGTGGTTGGCCATTGCGCTCAGTTAGGTTCAGCCGTTTGATACTGGCCTGCTGCAACTACAAACTCTGCATCTCCTTCCTCTTTCTTCACCCATCTTTGAATCTCGATTCTCGATTGCTGAAATCTCGATCGACCAGAAACTACTAGAAGGTCCGTTCATGGCTACCCAATGACTCTCTTTCTAAGAAGATCCTCCTCATCCGCCCAAAGCCACCTCCTCTACTCTCAACCGCACCCAAGAACACCACTCTCAGATGTCCACCTACGCCGCCGCTTCACCGCCGAGCTATGCTCTTTCTATCAGGGACGAGAAAGACGGCACCGCCGCCGAGAGCAAGTATGCCTTCCTAGTGGTTGCTCTCTGCCCCTGTCTGGTTTGCTTCATTCTTCTCCTCGTCGTTATCTCTATCATTCTCATTGTCAAATTCCATTTCTTTTGCCACACCCCACTTCACTCTTTATTCTACAAGAAAAATTGCTAACTACATCCATTACAATCCCCAATTTTACAACTTCATTGGTTGGCATTGAATGTGGTCTTAGGGGGTTTTCTAGTGCCACCGCTGGTGGTTCGGATTCGGGTGCTGAAACTGATAGTGAGGACGAGGATAGGAGGGGGAGTGTTCATGTTAGTTCTAGTGCAGACCCGGAAGAGGTCGACAGGGTATGCAAGGTGATCGACGAATTGTTTGCCTTAGATCGGAATATGGAAGCGGTTCTTGATGAATGCGGGATTCAGTTGTCCCATGATTTGGTTGTGGCGGTGTTGAAACGCTTCCAGCACGCTAGAAAACCCGCCTTTCGGTTTTTCTGTTGGGCTGGGCAGAAGCCAGGGTTTTCGCATGATTCTAGGACTTACAATTCGATGATGAGCATTTTAGGAAAGACCAGGCAGTTTGAGACCATGGTGTCGCTGCTCGAAGAAATGGGAGTGAAGGAGCTTTTGACAATGGAAACATTTGTGATTGCTTTTAAAGCTTTTGCTGCTGCCAAGGAGAGGAAGAAAGCTGTTGGCATTTTTGAACTGATGAAGTCCTACAAGTTCAAAGTTGGCATCGATACTATTAATTGCTTGCTTGATACTCTTGGAAGGGCAAAGCTAGGAAAAGAAATGCAATTGCTTTTCGAGAAGTTGAAGGGGAGGTTTACACCAAATTTACAAACTTATACCGTACTGCTAAACGGGTGGTGTAGCTCAAAGAATTTAATGGAAGCAGGGAGGGTGTGGAATGAGATGGTTGACAAGGGATTTAAGCCTGATATTGTTGCGTATAATACAATGCTCGGAGGGTTGTTGAGGGGTCACAAGAGGTCTGATGCTATCAAGTTGTTTGAGGTCATGAAAGCCAAGGGCCCATCTCCCAACGTTAGAAGCTATAGTATTCTGATTCAAGATTTCTGCAAGCAAAAAAAGATGAAAGAAGCAGTTGACTCTTTTTATGAAATGCGAGAATCTGGGTGCCAGCCAGATGTTGCGGTTTACACGTGCTTAATTACAGGGTTTGGAAATCAGAAGAAGATGGAAACAGTTTATGAATTGTTGAAGGAGATGAAGGAAACCGGTTGCACTCCTGATGGGCGGACATACAATGCCTTGATTAAAGTGATGACGACGCAGCAGCGAATGCCGGATGATGCAGTGCGGATATACAAGAAGATGATTCAAAATGGCGTTGAGCCATCAATACACACTTTTAACATGATCATGAAGTCTTATTTTCAGACTAGAAATTATGATATGGGTTGTGCAGTATGGGATGAGATGATTCAGAAGGGGTTTTGCCCTGATGACAACTCATATACTGTTCTCATTGGAGGTCTTATAAGTCAGGGAAGATCAGGAGAGGCCTGTAAATATCTAGAGGAAATGGTTGAGAAAGGAATGAAACCTCCCCAGCTTGATTTAAATAAGTTTGCAGCCGATTTCTCCAGAGCTGGAAAACCTGATATTCTTGAGGAGTTGGCGCAGAAGATGAAGTTTTCTGGTAAATTTGAAGTCTCCAATGTCTTTGCAAGGTGGGCTGAGATGATGAAGAAAAGGGTAAAGAGAAGAGATCCTATTGAAAATGGTTAACAGTGAATCTTGGGTTACTGACGAAGATCCATGATACTCAGCCTTAAGGATGACGAAATGGCGAAGGAGGCATCATGGTTTCCAACTGAATCCATTTCCTTCCATACCTGCTCCAGTTTTAGCATGCATCAACAATTTGTTGGGCATTGACAAGATACAATTTCTGTTGTACATTATCATGGTTCGTGCACATCATTATCATTTGCGTATTTGGTGTTGTAACTGGTTCCGATTTCATGTACTTCAGCTGTACGTATCACTTGATTTTATGTTACTCGTTCGCAGTCAATTATTTCTCCATTATTGTTTCCTAGTTTTGGAGGAGGTTCCAAGTTTGAACGACCTTCCGCAATTAATTTGTTAAAGATACCTACAAGGTCATCTCCAACGCACCGAAAAATATGGAATGAAGTAGTATATTTGAGTCAAAATCTCTCCAATGCAGTGGAGACTTAAAATTCATATACAAGTCTCCGGCCAAAATATATCTGAATTTTAATATGAAATTTGAGCTCATGCCAACAAGAAAATAAGATTTGAGGTAACAAAATGTCAAAGTCCAAAGTTTTCTCCTCCATTCAGAGGAACAAGAAGCACCAAACTAGAAAACGTATATGTTACTGATGAGAGACGACTATGTGGTATACAAAGGGAGAATCGATATGTTAAACTTTTCTTCCCATTCTAAATTTTTTGTGACTTTTATTCTTATAAACATATTATATAATATACTGGACAATTTGCACAACTGTTAAAAGTTAATGCTTCACTTAAACTGATTCTGCTTGACTGAAACTGATTCTATGTAAAAGGGATGACTGAAACTGATTCTGTGTAAAAGGGCTGACTGTTGCCTTTATCAGTTGACCCATTCTCTTTATCAGTCGACCCAATTACTTCAGTTGGCTTATGTATTGAGCCATATATATCAGAAATATCTGAATGAAAAGATAAGATCTCTGTTTTAAGAAAAGGCATCAGCCCTCTGTTTCCAAAGCTCTCTGCACTCTGTTTCTTTGATTTTCAATCTTTATCATTTTATTCAAGTTTTATTAATGATGAAAGATTGTCTAAATACCAACATGGTATCAGAGCCAATCTAATCAAAGAGTGGGGCGTTTTTTTGATTCTCAAAAAGGGGGAAAATTCTAAGTGAAACCCTAGAATCAAAATTTTTCAAATTCATGGCTGGTTCAAGTAGCAGTGGTGAGATTCGAACTCCTATCTTCAATGGAGTGAACTACGACTTCTGGAGGACAAAGTTGAGAACAATTTTTGTATCTCATGATTTGTGGAGCTTGATTGAAGATGGCTATGTTGTACCTCAAAGTACTGTGGTTTTGACAGAGACTCAAACAAGGGAGCTGAAGGAAAACATCAAGAGAGATGCAAAAGCTCTTGGGGTCATCCAAAATGCTATCTCAGATGAAATTTTTCCGAGAATCTCAAATGAGACAAGTGCCAAATCAGCTTGGGATGTGCTGGAGAAAGTCTACAGAGGCTCTACTAAGGTAAGGGCTGTCAAACTCCAATCTTTGAGAAGAGATTTTGAGTATATAAGAATGAAAGATGATGAATTGTTAGATGATTACCTGAGTAGATTGTCTGAGATTATTAATCAAATGAAAAGCTATGGTGAAATCTTGTCTGATGAGAGAATAGTCCAGAAGTATCTAATTAGCTTGCCAAGAAAGTATGACAACATAGTTTCAATCATAGAGGAGACTAAGGATTTGTCACTAATTAGCTTGCCAAGAAAGTATGACAACATAGTTTCAATCATAGAGGAGACTAAGGATTTGTCAACTTTGAGTGTTGAAGAATTGATTGGTTCTCTCAAAGGTTTTGCTCAGAAACTATCTAGACATGACAACAATGATGTAGAAAATGCTTTCCAAACACTTACAGTGAATCCAAAAACTCAAGCTAGTTCAAGTCAAAGCAAAGCCAACTCCAACAAGAATTGGAAAGGCAAAAACAAAGTGTGGGAAGGAAAGGGTAATTTTGAAGAGAAGAAAAAGGTTGAGAAGAGTTCGTATGTTTCGAAGTGCAAAATTTGTGACAAAGCTCATTCTGGGGAATGTTGGTTCAAAGGAAAAGTGAAATGCCACAAGTGTAGCAGATTCGGGCATATGCAAAGGGATTGTACTTACAAAGATAATCAGCTAGCTCACTACACCAAAGCAGAAGATGAAGAAACCAATATGTTTTATGTTGGTCATGATACAACCGTCCAAGAAGAAGCTAAAGTTTGGTTTGTGGACAGCGGCTGTAGCAATCATATGACGGAAAATAAGAACATTCTCCATAATGTTGACACTACAAACCTAACCCGAGTGAAGATGGGAAATGGGCAACTAGTCGATACATTGGGAAGAGGTACTATTGCCGTGCATACGAAGAATGGAAAGATGTTCATCAAGGATGTCATGTTAGTTCCTGATTTGAAGCAAAATTTGCTAAGTCTTGGACAACTCATTGAGCATGTCTACTACTTATATTTTGGAGACAATACTTGCAAGATATATGATAGGAGGAATCGTCAACAACTCGTGGCTAAGATTTAGATGAGGAAGAGTAGAAGTTTTCCTCTCACAATTGAGTATGCAACTCAATCTGCATTCAAGATGGAAGTGCAAGAAGATTCAAAGCTATGGCATAAAAGGCTTGGCCACTTGAATTTTCAAAGTCTCAAGAAGCTACAAGAAAAAGAAATGGTGCATGGGTTGCCGAGTATCCAAGAAAATGAAGAAATCTGTGAAGGGTGTGCACTTGGGAAGCATCATAGAGATTCATTTCCACATGGTAAAGCTTGGAGAGCAAAAGTTCCATTGGAATTGATTCATACAGATGTTTGCGGACCCATGAAGACCTCTACTCAAGTGGGAAACAAGTATTTCCTAATCTTCATGGATGATTATTCTAGAAGGACTTGGGTATACTTTATAAGACAGAAATCAGAAGTGTTCTCAATCTTCAAGAAGTTTCAAGCTATGGTTGAGCGACAATCTGGGTATCTAATCAAAGTTATTAGAAGTGACAGAGGAGGAGAGTATACATCCACAGAATTTGATAAGTTTTGTCAAGATATTGGCTTGGAAAGACAACTTACAGTCAGCTACACTCCACAACAAAATGGAGTAGCTGAGAGAAAAAATAGAACCATAGTCGAAATGGCTAAAGCAATGTTACATGACAAGGGAATACCTCAATATTTGTGGGGTGAGGCAGTTAATACAGCGGTCTACTTGATTAATAGGCATCCAACAGTGGCAATTGGAAATAAGACACCATTTGAGGCATGGAGTGGAAGAAAGCCTTCCGTGAATCATTTAAGAGTGTTTGGGTCAATCTGCTTTGCTTATGTTCCGAAAGAACTAAGACAAAAACTTGATGAGTCAAGTGAAAGATGCATTTTCGTAGGCTATGCTTCATACACAAAAGGGTACAGACTCTACAATTTAAAAAAGAAGAAAGTTCTGGTTTGTAGAGATGTTCTTTTTAGTGAGAAATCTTCATGGGATTGGAATCAAGCAACCATTCGAGAGGAATCTGCACTAATCAGAATTGAAGAAGAAAATCAACCAAATGAAGAAGAAATTCCACAATTATCACTTGAAAATAGTCCTCAAGTTCACTCTCCTACACCTTCGAGTCCAAGTTCAACACCGGTTCGGTTAAGGAGCTTAAATGAAGTCTATGAAAGCTGCAATTTCTGTGTTGAAGAACCAGAAAACTTTGATGATGCAGTGAAAGAAGAGACATGGAAGGCTGCAATGCAAGATGAGATCAATGTCATTGTGAAAAACAAGACATGAGAACTAGTGGACAAACTTTGTGACAACTCCGTCATTGGAGTGAAGTGGATTTATAAGACTAAGCTCAATCAAGATGGTTCCGTTCAAAGGAACAAAGCTAGATTGGTAGCAAAGGGTTATTCTCAGAAACCCGGGATTGATTTCCAAGAAACATTTGCACCGGTAGCTAGGCATGAAACAATCAGAGGCCTTATTTCCGTAGCTGCTCAAAAGGGGTGGTTTCTACACCAACTTGATGTCAAGTTGGCTTTCCTAAATGGAGTCCTAAAAGAAGAGGTGTTCGTTGATCAACCTCAAGGATTTGTTCTTAAAGGACAATAGCACAAGGTGTATAAGCTTAAGAAGGCACTTTATGGCCTGAAACAAGCTCCGAGAGCATGGTATGGAGAGATCAACTCATATTTCAATGAAAGAGGTTTTCAAAGAAGTGAGAATGAACCTGCCCTCTATGTCAAAACAGAAGGTATTTCAGATATCCTTATTGTTTCCTTATATGTTGATGATTTGGTTTATACTGGAAGTAGTCATAATATGATCTTGAATTTCAAGAATGACATGATGAGGAAATATGAGATGAGTGATCTAGGCATGTTGCATTATTTTTTGGGAATTAGTATTATTCAATCAAATGATGGTATCTTTATTACTCAAAAGAAATATGCAAAAACACTTCTAGAAAAGTTCAAAATGGTTGGTTGCAAGCCTGTTGCAACACCTCTAGTTGTGAATGAAAAGTTTCAAAGAGAAGATGGTAGTGGTGATGCTGATGAATCTGTGTATAGAAGCCTAGTTGGGAGTTTGTTGTATTTGACAGTGACTAGACCTGATATTATGTATGTTGCAAGCTTGTTGTCCAGATTTATGCACAAGCCTACTTGCATTCACTATGGAGCTGCAAAGAGAATCCTAAGATACATACAAGGTACACTTGACTTTGGTATTATGTATGAAAGGAATGTTAAGCCAAAATTGTATGGGTTCTGTGATAGTGACTGGGAGGTAGTGTGGATGACTTGAAGAGCACATATGGCTATACTTTTACATTAGGGACTGGTGTATTCTCTTGGGCATCTAAGAAACAGAAATCAGTTGCACTATCAACGGCAGAGGCTGAGTATGTGTCGGCTTCAATTGCAACTTTTCAAGCAGTGTGGCTGAGAAGAATTATGCAAGATTTTGGTGAGAAACAAGAATCAGCAACTCATATCCTTTGTGACAATAAGTCAGCTATTGCCATGAGCAAGAATCCTGTCTGTCATGGTAAATCAAAGCATATTGCTCTGAAGCATCACTACATCAGAGGTGTTGTGGAAGACAAGGAAGTGGATGTGGTCTACTGCAAGACAGAAGATCAAGTTGCTGATATCTTTACCAAGGCATAACCAAAGGACAGATTCATCTACCTAAGAGAACTTTTGGGAGTGAAGCAGCAAAGCATTAAGAGGGAGTGTTAAAAGTTAATGCTTTACTTAAACTGATTCTGCTTGACTGAAATTGATTCTATGTAAAAGGGCTGACTGAAACTGATTCTGTGTAAAAGGGCTGACTGTTGCCTTTATCAGTCGACCCATTCTCTTTATCAGTCGACCCAATTACTTCAGTCGGCATGTATTGAGCCATATATATCAGAAATATCTGAATGAAAAGATAAGATCTCTGTTTTAAGAAAAAGCATCAGCCCTCTGTTTCCAAAGCTCTTTGCACTCTATTTCTTTGATTTTCAATCTTTATCATTTTATTCAAGTTTTATTAATGATGAAAGATTGTCTAAATACCAACAACAACTACCATATGAACTTTTAAGGGCGTGCTCATTTATCAATTTTTTTTTGTTCAATTACCACCTACAAAGTTCCGGTGCTCAATTGTCACCTCTGTTGTGTTATGCCAACTATGCATAAAGTTTAAGAGCGGTTTTGTCTACTTCTATCTAAAAAAACATTAAATAAAATCTTTAAATTTATTTAAACAATTGAAAGATGGGAAGGGAAGGAAATATACTATAGAAGGCCGATATAGAGAGATTGAGGAAAGGAGAGAAAAATGGAGTTGGGGAGGAAGAGGGGTAATTTAAAAGATTGAAACTGAATCCCACCTCTTTGAAGAAGGTTTTGTTAACGTAACATTTAACAGAAATCATCAAATATGGTACATTGGCACCAAAGTCCAAGTCTAGACGGTAATTGATGAACAAACCTTTTAGTTTAGGTGGCAAATGCACAAACTCATAATAATTAGGTAATGTTTGTGCAAATTCCCCAAATATATTTTGTATTGGTTGTTAGAACTAGGAAATATATAGTATATAATAGGACATATAATTTTTTTAAAGAAAATAGGAAATATATTTTATATAATAGGAAACATATGAAAAGAATTCTTGCCTTAAACCTTTTATTACAGAACAAATTAATGAGGATTATGTCATGAGGATTTTTTGGCTCCCTTTAAGCCAATACTGCAGCGGAATTAAACTATATGCTGGTTTTTCAGTTAATCAACAAGTTCTTATTTTGGTCTTTTTATTAATACCTTGCTGGCAACAGAATTAAGCTGTTTTATACATGGTCTGCATGGAACCTACGTGCTGTTCCAAAACATAGTCCCCACTGCCCTTATGCCATATGTCGATCGACAGAGATCATCTTTTTAACAAGTGTTTAATTTCTGTTTTATTGATTTACTGCTAGTCTCATATTTCTGTGTGCTACCTGCATCCAAAACCACGCGACATCAGATAGTTGTAAGTGAAAAAAGGTACCATATATATGAAACCCCAATTCTGCAAGAACCCTAGATGGAAATCTTTGGGCGTGGTGAAAGCAAGAAGCTAAAAAAGGAAGTGCGAGAATGATGCCCTTGAGTATTTAATACCCAAAATCTACTTCAAGATACTGAATTATACAAAAATCTTTATCAAAGAAGCAGGAGTAGTACTCAGATATCTTCATATCAGAAGATAATATTGTTTTGCCCTAACTCCAAGAAGAAGATGAACAAAACTGAGTGACTGCAAATTTAGCGGACAAAATAGCTAATAAGAGGCGTACGTTCAAGATATTGTCTCCCATCATCCTTCTGCGGCTCACATAAATGTATTCTTCTACTTCATCAGGTCTCTCTCACACCTTAATTTCGTCTTTCTTGTTTTTCTGCATATCATATAAAGTCTCTCTCTCTCTCTCTCTCTCTCTCTCTCTCTCTCTCTCTCTCTCTCTCACACACACACACACACACACACACACACACACACACAGACAGCTTTCCTCTAATTTTACAAAATTCATTCATTGGTTTTATGAATAAAGCATCCCTTTTTGATGGATTGTTTGTGGTTTTTTCAAATTTTTAGACGAACTTCTGTTTGATTTCAAAGAATTTAGGGGTGTAGCATTATGTCCCAATGAATGCACTAGATAATGCATATGATCATGATCTATATATGAGGTATGTTATCTTTTAGATTTCAGTGTTGATCACGTTTCCTCTAGTTCAAGCAAAATAAGGAATGAAAGAAAAACTAACCAAAAAAAGATGTTTCGTCGGTTAGATTTGAGATACATAGGTCTTGCAGAATCTCACCGACAGACCAAAAAAACTCAAACAATGATATGACAATTTATTGTACTCAATGATCAAAACCTAGAAAATCCTCATCAATATTGTTGTCGTTATTAATTTGTTAATCCTCTTACGTTAAAGTTGCATGTATTTTTTTATTTATGTATGTTCGTACTAAATTTTTAATTTTTTTTCACGTATTGTAATTGGTTAATCTAATTCTTATTTATTTGCACTTTGAACTTTCGCGCCAAATGAATGCATGGAACGTGTGCCACATGTATGCATAAAATATGCATTTTGCGTGCCGCAGTTGTTATTCAAAATATAATGTGAAATAATATCTAGTTGTTAATGAGTGATGTGTGATTTAAACTTTTGATTATATTTAATAGCAAAAACAAAACATTAATAAATAAGTGAGCTTTTATTCTCTAATTTTGTGTATTTTTTTTCAAGAATTCTCTAATTTTGTTATGTCTTTTAAGAGGAGTCCGTTTTTACTCACTCTCTTCTACATTGTGAGGTTTGTTAAAAAAACTAACCTATGGTAGTATGGTTAGTCTTTACATTCACTAATTTTTTTTAAAAGAGTTATAAACGTACATTGTTTGTTTTATGTTACATTAAATTAATTCATGGGCCTCTTTTTTTTATACAACGAGATACTTCCATTGTTTGTTTATTGAACTCAAAATTCTCGATATTCAAACACAAGTTCTGTCACGTATATATAAGTGAAAAGAATATCACTAAGTTCCCTTTAAATATTGGTGAAGTATGTCAAAATCTAGTTTTTAACTTTTTTCACGGCAACTTGGATGATACAGTTCTTTGTACTTAAGGACAACAACAAGACCCGATGAAACTCCACTCATTGAAAGTGCTTGTGAGGCATGTTTTCTTTGTCTTGCTGGTAATTCTTTCTTCTCATTATTCTACATTAATTTCGAGCTTAATTTCACTGTTATCACTTCATTGCAAATATATGTTATTTTAACTAGTAAAACTCAATGCAGGCAACTTGCGTGCTGGTACTTGCATGCTTGTTGGTCGGCATCATCAAGCATATCGAGCATAATGCACAGGTGAGCTTAATAAAACTAACTTTCAAAACTCAATTATTCGTTAATGGATTTATTAAATGTCTACATGATTTAAAACCTGTAAACCTTTCATTGAGTTTCAGGCTTATAATGTTCTACCGACTTCCCCTCAAATTAGGTCAATCAGTCTTGTTCTCAAGGACTGCGAGGTGGCATTCATCCTCCTCATTGTAATGATTGGCATTATGGGCTTCTTCATTTTCAGTTATATTTACGTAATGCATAGTTCGGGAAGACGAGAGATGCATTTGTGTAATACATTGATCAAGCAAATGGAGGCCACCCAACAAGCAGAGAGAAAGAGCATGAATAAAAGCCTTGCATTTGCTACTGCAAGCCATGACATTCGTGCTGCTCTAGCCGGAATCACAGGCTTGATTGAGATATCTAAAGAAGAAGTTTCCCCAGGTTCCGAGTTGGAGACAAATTTAAGGCAGATGGAAACTTGTGCTAGAGATCTCTTTGGTATATTGAACTCTATTCTTGATACGAGTAAGATTGAAGCTGGGAAAATCCAACTTGAAGAAGAGGAATTCGATGTGGCGCAACTTGTTGAAGATGTAGTTGACTTGTATCATCCTGTGGGCTTGAAAAAAGGCATAGATGTGGTGTTGGATCCTCACGATGGCTCTCTAATTAAGTTTCCGTGTGCGGTAGGTGACAGGGGAAGACTTAAGCAGATATTATGTAACTTAATAAGCAATGCTGTCAAATTTACCTCGGAGGGACATGTCACAGTCCGTGCTTGGGTCGAAAAACCCAGCTTTAAGAACTCAATAGCTGCTTCTGGCAAGGGCAATGGTGTTGCAAGACAACTGTTGTACTTGTTTAATCACAACAACAAAGCACAAGCAGACATGGGAACAATGAAGCATGACCCAAATGCCTTGGAATTTGTTTTCGAGGTGGATGATACAGGGAAGGGAATTCCAAAGGAAAAGCAAAAATCAGTGTTTGAAAACTATGTCCAAGTTAAAGAAACGGCTCTTGGAGAAGGAGGCACTGGCTTAGGACTTGGCATTGTTCAATCTCTGGTAAGCAATCAAAATTGCATTAATTTTATGTTTATATTTTCCCACGCACTAGTATCTTTGTTTGGCAGAATCATGGGTAAGACTAGGATGGTTGAGTTGAGGTCGAGGCTTGTATGTATTGTTTGCAATAAAAGAAACTTCGACTATTTCTTCTCTTTTTTTTTATTTTTTTATTTTTATTTTTTTATTTTTTTTATTTATTTGCATAGAGGTCGCACTTGGTACGATGGCAAGTGCATTCGCCCATGAGCGGTAGGTCTCGGGTTCGAGACTTGGGAGCAGCCTCTCCATAAATGGGGGTAAGGCTAGCCGACATTCACCTCTCCCAGACCCTGCGTAAAGCGGGAGCCTTGTGCACTGGGTACGACCTTTTTTGTTTATCTGCATATTACTTTGGTTTGTGGAAACTTCGACTGCAATTTAGTTTGTTTTGTGCTGGATCTTAAATGACTATATATAGCTTCTGCACTGGGTTTCTTTGGTTGATGTCGTACACGGTGGAGATTGCTCAGTAATAAATAATGTACTTATCTAGTTTTTGAAGTATATTTATGTTCTTATATTACGTGCGTATTAGAATTATGATTTCTTGGGAACATGCCATTTTAGTTTATGCATGTTGATAATTTTTGAAATGCTGCATTATATGTAGGTACGTTTGATGCATGGAGAGATAGGAATTGTGGACAAGGAGATGGGCGAAAGAGGCACATGCTTTAGGTTTAGTGTTCTATTAACTTTACGTGAGAATGTCTCCAAGGATAGCACGAAAGAAGTGGACATTGAAATGGGATTTGGCCCAGGTGATTTGGGGATACTAGTCACTCACACTCCGAGTACTCCCGGATTGAGCATTCACACGCCAAGCCCCAGGTTGAACATTCGAACCCCATGTAGTACTCCTAAGGTTGATGGATCAGGATCATCCGTCGTCTTGTTGATTAAGAATGAAGAGCGTCGCAGAATTTCCCAAAAATTCATGGAAAACCTTGGGATAAAAGTATTCGTGGCAGAACAATGGGAACAACTTTCTCAAACTCTAGAGAAAGTAACTAAACACAAGGGGGGTTACCATTCTCTTCATCATAGCTCTTCAAGAATATCTGAGGTGGGTTTGCAAGACTGCTTGAGCAAATCCACATCATGCAACTCTAGCAACAGAGTAAACGAGGTGCCTTTGATCAGCGCAATGGACGGGAGTGGAACTGAAAACAACAGCAGCAGCAACAACATGCTCCCTCTTTCTCTCTTTAAAAAGACGAGCCTTCGAGGTGCAACGGGGTTTGTGTTGGTAGTGGTTGATGCCACAGCTGGACCCTTTTCAGAACTATGTAAGATTGTGACTGAATTCAAAACGGATCATCACCAGAATAGTACTAGGAATTGCAATTGGTGCAGGGTTGTTTGGTTAGCAAGTCATAGCATCAATTTGAATGATCGTGATATGTTTGATCCAGAGGATGTAATCAAACACAAGGCGCTTCATGGTAGCCGCCTATACGAAGTGGTGAGACTTCTTCCGGAGTTTGGGGGTGCATTACCTAAGAGAAGGGCCACAATTCAGCAGCTTCCACACCAGGTTGGAAAAGCGTCTAGAGCTCCTGCTAGTTCCTCAATATCACATCAACATCGATCATATAATTATCAGTTTGATCATTCAACTGACGATGAAATTGAAGTATCGCAAGACCATAGTAATATTGGTGGTAGTTCAGGTAATGAGACCCCTCGCAAGAAAATATTTTCGCCAACGCTGACTCACCAATATCTGTCTCATGTTGGCTCCTCCACATCAAGAAACTCACAGATTCTAGTTCCTCCTAGAGATCAAACACAAGAACATGTCAGCAATCCGAACAGGCCCTTGATTGGAAAGAAATTTTTGGTTGCTGATGACATAGAATTGAACCGCAAGCTAGCTCAAATTAACTTGACAAGGCTGGGTGCAACTGTGGAGCTTTGTGGAAATGGAAGAGAAGCTCTAGATCTCGTTCGCGGTGCTCTCGCGAATCAAGGGAAACATGGATTCGATTATATACTAATGGATTGTGAGGTAACTATTTCACTCCTCATGGTTAATCAGTAATGAATTATTTAATAATCCAATCGTTTAATAATTAATGCTTTAATCACTGCTATGCACCTTGTTATAGTTGAGGTTAAAAAGACTCCGTTCTCTTTTACTCTTGTTTTTTCCGACATTTGAGTTGAATAAATCGAAAGAGAGTCAAGGGCATAAGGATAAGAGTGCATAAGCAGGAAAAATGTGCTGAAATAGTTTCCGATTCGTTTAATTTAACTCCCTATTGCCTTTTGTTCTGGACCAAAACTTATGAAGTTGATGTGCTTTTTGGTTGGTGATGAAACTGCAGATGCCGGAAATGGATGGGTTCGAAGCAACAAGGCAAATAAGGAGAGAGGAGGAGCCTTATAATCTTCACATTCCCATCATTGCATTGACAGGTCACGCATCGGGAGAGGAAAGAAGCCGAAGGATGGAAGCTGGCATGGACGATCATTTGAGCAAACCGTTTCAAAGAGAACAACTGCTTGAAAAAACGAGACGCATTGACGATAGAAACAAATTAAAAGAAAAATGTTAGAGACAATAGAGAGGAGTACGATGGTATATGAGCTCGCCGTTTTTAAGTGTGAGCGTCCGACGTGATGCAAACAATATGTTGGAATGGAAAACCAAATAACTATATACGATGAAGCATTTGGTTAATATAAAGTTTGGTTTTTATAGACAAATTTTCCCTTTTCTTCTGCTATCATCCTCTTCCTCTTCTTCTTGTGCTAGAAATAAGCCTAAATTTGGAGTTCTGCTATCATCGAAGGTTGTCTTCCATAAGAGTTAAACATTGAGTAGTCAATATTCTGTTGGCTTCCGGGTTCCTCTTTCTTGTTGCATAGCAGCATTCCTACCAAAAGCTTCACACTTGACTTCCGGTCGCCGTCTATCTATTCTCAGGTAACAAGTATGGAATCTCAAATTACAAAGTCTCTCTCTGCCATATCATTTGTGCATGTATATTGCATTCAGTGGAATACCCGCGCAAAACCCAATAGCCGCGGATTTGGTATTCGACCGCAAATGTCAAAGTTTCGAAATCCATGGAGTCAAACTGTCTTATGAGTTTCGTTAGAGCAGAGCAATCAATTATTGTCAAGTTTTTCCTGTAATGTCTTCACTGCTAGTGCTAGCTTGGTCTTAACTTGTGACCTCTGAGAAAAGGGCAAGAATTCGAATGTGATCTTACGTTTTTCAGTAGGGAAATTGGTTTGGGATATGGATATTGGTCTAGAACAATGGAAGATTTGGGAAAGTGTTCGATTAGTCCGTAATCAGTGTGTTAATCTTATAGTTTGTTTGTGTTTTGAGTTTGACATGCATTGTGTAGTATGGCATAGGATTCTCTATCAACTTCTGAAATCAGTCGATGCAGTTACTTTTTCCCGTTGCCTAAGAGGAGGAACCTTATAATCTTCACAATCGAATCAATGCATTAACGGGTCATTCACCGAACGAAGAAAGAAGCCGGAGGATGGAGGCTGGCATGGACGACCATTTGAGCAAACCGTTCAACATGACACAATTGCTTGAAATAGTGAGACTTTAACATAAATTAAAAGAGAAATGTTAGCTTGCAATTTAGTTTTACTCCATCACTCCAACAATGCAAACAGCTTATGGCTCACAATGCGGCCACGAAGATAAGTTTAGTGATGGATTCTGCAGTAGTTCGTAAAATCGATTAAAAACCGTGAAATCCCATGACAGCATTGTCTCACTTGAGATTCATTTTCCACATACATTGGAAAGGAAAATTTTAAAAGCATCCGACACATAATCTCAAACTAAACCAACCGACAAGAGAGAGACTTGATGCAACCTAACAAAATTGGGTTGGGTAAAATGTATAATAATCCTGCAAGAAATATATCCTTGGATCTTAAGATCAGGAGAAGTGTATACCATCCTTGTTGAACTGGGAAAGTAGGTCTAAAAATTGCTGTAATTTGAGCTTGGAGGACCTTTCACCTTCAAAACCAGACTTCTTCAACACATCCAGAACCTTTTTCTTGAATTCGGATACCTCCCCTTCCGCATTACCATCCTCCACCTCCATCTCCGTTCCATCATCGACTCCATCATCATCCATCTCCATGTCCTCATCCATAAACTCGATTACATCGTTAGTATCCTCTTCCTGGGCTGTCGCAGGATTAAGCGCCTGCAGGGTCTTGTAATTCTTCTCGAGCAAATTGATGACACTTTTCTGCCTAAAAATTGAGCCAAGGGTTTTGTTCTTCCTATTGAAACAGATCCGCAAAAACCCATCCCACTCCTTTTGGTTCACTAGTAAAGCTGGTTTCCTGGGCTCAATTCGCACCACAGAAGAATCCACCTTAGGAGGAGGGCGAAAATTGTTCCTTCCAACTTTGAGGAGGTGGGAGACCCGTGACAATAGTTGGGTGTTGACGGTAAGACGACAGTAGAGTTTGTCACCGGGTTGGGCAACCAGTCTCATTGCAAATTCCCTCTGAAACATTATAATGGCACATCGGAATGCCGGTTGGTGCTTCAATAACTTGAAGGTCAAGGGAGATGAGATTTGATAAGGGATGTTTGCCACACATATATCAAAATAGGGAAGCTCAGTCTTCAGCACATCTCCTTGAATCACCTGTGTGCACAACAGCAGACAAACCCCTATTTTTATTCGATTCGAAATCCTCAAAATACATCAACATTTTTCCGTATCACCATACAACATAATTTCTTAAATTAAGCACAACAGAATTTGAGATATTCTTCTTGGCAAATACAATTAAACCCTCTTTCTAAATTATCATTTGAAAACAGAAATTGATGCAAATCCCCAAAAACACATCACAACCAACATATCAACCACAACAGAATTTTAAAACTTTATCGATTCATATTCATTCAAACACTAATTGCAATTACCCAATATTGAATTTTCAAATTAGAAACAAAAATGCTCGGTAAATGAAACTTCTTTCGGGGGAAAAAAAAAAAAGCGGTACCTGCAAGCGGTTGGAGTGAGGGGTGCCCTGGAAGCGGCGCTGCAGCTCGAGGACCATGCGGGCGTCAATCTCGACGGCGATGACCCTCTTACCAGCTTCTAGAAGCTTCTTGGTGAGATTACCAGTACCGGGACCGATCTCGAGGATGACATCGGTGGATTTGATGCCAGACTTCTGGACGATGGAGTCGACGAGCAAGGGGTTCTTGAGGATATGCTGTCCCTTGGACTTGTGGAACGATATGCCTCCTTGGTAGGGCGTGTGCCCCGCTGGCCTCGCCTTCTCTTTCTTCGCTTTGCCTCCTGCCATTGATGCCAATTGCCAACCCCAAACACTCTCAGAGTTTCAGAGAAGGGTTTAGGGTTTTGTTCGGTGGAAATTGGAAGGGGATAAGAAACAGGGCCACCGATAAGGGCAATAATGGGAGCGTAATGTTTTCGCGGAAATTTTCGTTTTAAACGCGGATACTTTGTACGTTTATTTATATTTAAATATTATCTATGAAAAATAATTAAATTGGAGTTCGTTTAATTCGTACTAGCATTTGCCTATACACTTTATGTGTATAAACACATTTTTTAGAAAATGAGAATGAGAGAGGGAGAGAGAACGTGAGGGGAGTAGGAGGTTTTTGTTTTTGGTTTTATTTATTTATTTTTTTTAATATTGAATATATTTTAACATCACCTGTAGATGGCTTCAATAAAAAAATAGTAAAATTTAAACCTGTGAAAATACATTATTGCCCATTATTTTTTTGTGTAATAGAAGACTAATTTGTCTTTTCAACCTCTTTTGGTTGACAAATAGGATTTCATTAATTAATAGAGATCAATTAAACAAATCGACAACACTAGAGTCTAGACTCTCTTAAAAATAAGATTCTTTGTGAATTCTCTGCTATCTCATGTTTTTTGCACAATTTTCGTGCAACATTATAAAATATTATGCTAAAAACATGAGATGACGAAAAGTCTAGTGAGAGTATTTGATGCACTGAAATACTATAGAAAATACTAAGAATTTAGATTTATAAATTGCAAAGAAAAAATTATATAAAATGGGGGATTGTTTGAGAGAAGAATATAGCAAAATTCTCCTATTTTTTCTTCTGTGGTTCTAAGTTGTAATAGTAAAATTCTTTCTTTTGCCAAACAACTGACATGCTTATCTTCCCCACATGAGACAAACATCCTTGTGATCTTGAAGGAGTCTATACAGCAAATTATCTCCTTTGGCCTGTGGTTTTCACTCCCCCTTTGGAAGGACTGCCTTACCAAAAAATGAAACAACCGGGGCTAAGGCCGGAAAATACAAAATTGAAAAGAGAGAGCTGTATACGGGAGTAAGGAAGACGGTTATATCTTCTTTTACTCAAAACCTCTACAACTTTGACAGTTTCTTCTTAAACCTCTTTGAGATGTGCCTAATCCGCGCTTGCAATTCATTTCTCTTGAAGTAATACTGGGCATTTGTCAGCATAACCGTTATATCATGCTTCACAGCTTCCAAGCTTCTATAATAGTCGTTCTCTAACCTCGACTGGATTAGTTCAGGGTACAATTGCACTGGAAAGCTGCAAAATATTTACAAACAAAAGACATCGTTATTTTCTCAAAATCTTAGTTTTTGCCAAGATCGATGACAAGCAGGTAACTATGTTGCGACTTTCCACGCATTCTTTCTACTTTCGAGGAAGCTTATCAGAACTCAAATGGATAGGAAAGTTCCTATAAATGGTCTCGCACAGGAATATGGTTAAACCAGATAATAGTATTTGTTACCTGTTGCAGAAATCCGCCTTCTGAACAGCTTGATTCAATTGTTGGATTGTTTGGAAGTCCTGCATCATACACGGCATAATTAATTAATATCCTTGATGAAGAAAACAGTTTCAGAATGCTTACGTCTTTCTTAATGATAATTGGAGCTTTAAATTCCAATTCCCACAAAATAACAAGACAGGTATACTAAAATATTTGCACAAACCTTCTGTTGTAATTTATAAAAATTACGCAGCAGCTTCTCTTTGCTTTCAGAATCAATATGGGGCTGTTCGCATGAGGATGGATCATCTACTATGGACGGTTCTCGCAATTCCCAAGGACAATGCAAATGGGTTTCATCATCATTCTCGTACCGAACCTCATATCTTAACCAAGGGCTGTCGGGAAACTCATGTGACTTGGGCTGACAACGAATAATTTGACCTACCCACCAAGTCCCACCTCCATCTGAAATTGAATCCCTCCACCAAACCGCGCATTCCTCCCTAGTGGTCCAGTTTCTTCTAATAGAAGCATCATACCACGTTTTCTCAACAATGAAATCATTAAAATCAATTTCAGGCAAAGTCAACTTCAACGCTTTTCCAAAGATAGCAGAAGAAGGGTCTACAAATTTAAGTTTGATTTTACAGCAACTCTCCCCAGAACCAGGCAGCGAAGCATATTCGAGGCTTTCAACCTTGCAAACCTCCGCAACTTTGATGTTTTCCTTAATTGATTCCCAAGGACCCTCTTCTGAATTATTGACTAGTTTTAGATACTCTTGATGGCCCTAATAATCACAAGCCCATATATTAATTATCTAACAGTAAATTCTAAAGCATAAATCAGAACCAAAGGACCAGAAACCATGAATCAAAGATATAAGAAATTACCTGTCTCAGGTATACAACTTCATCACCGAGCTGAGGAATGTAACGGTAACCATCCTCATGTTTCGACAACATCAGCCATGGTAACTTGCCAGCAGGGTTAACTAACATGCTTCGGGTTGAGGAACTTTGGCCATAATCAGTACATGAACCCCCCTGACGACCTCTCGTAGACCTTGGTCTTTGATGAATCTCCTTGCACAATTTGGCAGAGGAGTCTTCTGCATCTTCTGATGTCCCCACTGTTTGATGGCCCCACCTCAACTTAGGGCTATGGCTCATAGAGTCCACCTTCCATGAAGTTTCTTTGATCTTTAAGGTTCTTGTTCCACGTATTGCATTGGTTGCAGCTGCAGGGAGATCCATTCCTGAATCATGATGGTCGTTGATATTTGTTGCATATTCTTCCACCTTACCACCAGAACCTTCTGAATTAATCCTGTGCTTGCAAACAAACTTCAAAGAAGTTGATCTGCCAGCACCTTCACCCACTTTCAGTACCCCCAAATCTGAATTTGGATCCATGCTCGAAGAATCGTCGGGGATTAAATCTCTAGAACTTGTTAAGTTTTCTGCGGGAAATTTAAGAGAAGCATTATTCCTTGATTCACCAGAGTGCTTTCTTCTACCAAGCTCCTGTATCTCCAGAGAGCCCTCAATTCCTTTTTGTTTGTGCTCGCCCAAAGCTGAGGAATCAAATGATGAAGATACAAGGGCCTCGTCGGTATGAGAAAGCTCTCTACTTCTGAGACCATCCAGATCCTCAAATGCACGTGTTCCAGTACGTTCCTCAACCCTGCAAGGCAAGACAACTCCATAATTTTCTTTTCCCTTTTTTGAATGATTACAAAACTGTTCACAATCACTCTCAGGATTAACATACCGATGGACATTATTCATCTCTTCTATATGTGCATTAAAATTAGCAAGCGACCCAGTGGCTACATCGATTGGTATGGGGTCTACTGATCTTTTATGCTTTGGTGTGCGCACCTTGACCTCGCCCAATCTGACTCTGCTATCCTGGTAACTTGCGGATGCTTCCAAAGAATTCCCATTCTTTTCAGTTTTCCCAGTATCTGTCAAATCGTTGTCTAAGAGATTTCTTGAAAAGTTCAGGTCAACCAAATTGGCCGAAGAGGAATCTGGATCCACAGGGCTGTTAATAATCTGGTTATCTGGAGTGGCATCTTGACATCTAGAAGATGGGGACACAAAATCAGCCTGATTGTTGTCTTTGAGTTTTACATCCTCTGGAGCCTCTTGCTTCTTAATCTTAAAAACCAATTTCGGCATCCTTCTGACGTTTGACTGAGACGAAGAAACTACAAGAGGCTGGGATATATTGCCAAACTCATGTAGAGATGGTTCTTCTTTAGTATGTTTTCGTTGCATTATCTGGAAATCCACATCACTGCTTTGAGTGTGGAATTCTTGCTGAAGTGACTCACTATTTGATGAATCATCTTCCCAGTCATCTGCTTCTCCTTCTGTGGATGTCCCAGGGTTCTGAGAAAACACAGTTCGAGCATTGCGTGCTGCCACTCGCTGGGGTCTCAATGTCTTTGCTTTAGAAGACTTCAACTTCGAAACTTTCCGGCCACCTTTTTTTATTTTAGTTCTGTTAATCCCAGATATAACGCGATCATGCTCACCCACTCTCCTTTTCTTGACATGCCTCTCGAAAGACTCAACCTAAATTTCATTATAATTCAGTCAAAGGAGGTCGAACAGAAACAAATAGTAGTACAGAATCTAATCTATAGACAAGGAGATAATTTTTACCTTTGGTCTTTTTCTCCTTGATCGACGAAGGCTGTCCTTATGACTGCATCCAGCTTCACCGTCTTCTTCGCTGCAGTCTGGATCACTAGAAGAACTGGTGCTAATATTTCCTTTCTCCCCTTCACTGGAATTTTCATCAGTAACATTATACTCCGAATCAGTATCTTCACTCACAACCTCATTTTCTGGTTCCCACAACATGGCATCAATAAAATCTGGTAGTGGTTCAATCATTCTTTCCAGATCTGGCAAAGGAGGCATCATATAATCCTGGCCAGTATTGATGTCCACACCAACAGAAAATTTCATGGATGATGGACGCCATTCCATGCCCAGAGCACCAAGTCGTCGTTGCTGGTATGTACTCTGATAAGGTTCTGGGTATGGTATCATACCTATTGTTTCCAATCAATGTATGATTATGAGAAAATATTGTGAATACTAATAATAAATTAAGAATCCCATCCAGTAGGAGCCAGAAACATACTTGAATCACATAGAGGATCTTGAAGATTCCTTCGGTAAGTGGAAAGTTGTGTCTCCTGCAACATGGATAATATGTTCCACAATTAAAAGTTATATGATATCGATTCAATTTCTTAACGTGCAAGTTGAACTGCAGACATGGAATAAAATTCGCTACAGAACAACTTAGTAGTGACAAGCGGGTAGTGAGAATATTTAACCTGATCAATCAGGTATCCAAACTCATCCCGTGCAAGGGGGCGATAATCCCCAAGGAAGAACTGTAGAAGAATCATACAAACAGTCATCATCGAGGAGTTTCATAACTTCAAATTGGAATCAAATAGGGGAAAGGACAAACCTACAAAAGAAATTCTTACAATACCTGATCATATTCAGCATCTTTTTGAGACTCGCCTTCTCCTGTATTTATTAAATATACTTGGCCAACGTCATCTGAAAGTACTATTGATGTACCATCCCTATGTAACAAAGAGAAAATGTCTCAAATATTAGCAGAAAAAGGTCAAGCATTTTAGTGATTAATTAAATCAATATACATGAAACAAAAATGATGGTAGTAAACATAAATCCATCTTGCTGTAAATGGGAAGAAGAGAGGGGTGAGATATTGAACAGCTATGAGGTAGTATCAAGGCAACTAGCTTATGTCTCTCCTTACATATGTAAACCTCCGCAAAGAGTATTAAGGTTGAAATTTTCAGTTTAACTATAAAATGAAAAAAAAAATTAAACATAATTAGCTATTGTACAGCTCACTTACGCCGAAAACTTCCCATCAACCAATTTTATATGTCCAAGTTCGTATATCTTAATAGGCACGCCCTCCCATATCTAGAAACACAAAAAGAAACAACTTATGAAACAACGAGCATTAGGAGAACAATGAAACAGAAAAGAGAACTTGAAAAAGTTAGGGGATTAAACCGAAACTCACATCCCAAACTATTGTTTGCCCATCATACCCAGCACTCATAGCAATTCGAGGATTGAAGGGATGCACATCCAAAACATAAGACTGCCAAGAATTTAACAGAAAAGTGCCACCAGATCAATAGATTGAAAAAATCAAATCCATTTGAAAAACTATTTCTTGGTACAGTACAGATGAAGAATTGGATTAAGAAAAAACCTAGATGGTGTATCTGAATCAAGAGATTATAAGCATTACGTTCATCAACATCTCTATTTGTTATGATATCAGACCCTACTTACCGATGCAGTGTGACCGGTTAAAGAATGTACTAAGCTACCATCAACAGCATTCCAAACACAAATTCTGCAATCTGCATAATCATTACACTTATTAAAGAGCAAAACCGAAGTCTGTACACCCAAGTACTTGAATGGGGATTAAATAAAATATAATGAGTATTAAACAAATAAAAAAAGACATAACGGCATGTAACTTGATGGATGTGGTAGCCCAAGCCAGAGCACACAGTAGTTGGAATTAGGTGCTTTCTAAAAAAAATATATAGTAAAGGTATGCCAAGAAAAATTTTATTTCCATAAAAATAGTGTTATATATGTATAAATCATGGTAAGTACCCATGATAGCTGCAAGCACAAAGCGGTTATCCAGGCTCCACACAATCATGTTAACACCACGAGGGGTGGGAAGAAATCTCTGACGTGGACCTCCTCGAGGAGGCTGAGGAGGAAGTGGGGGAGGTGGAACTTTTAGATGATATGCACGTGTCCAACGTCCAACTTTCCCCTAAAGTGAAGAGAGAATTATTTAAAAAAAAAAAAAAAAAAAAAAGAGCTAGAAATCAGTTATATTGTACTCATTTACATCAAAGTAGACTCCACAAAAATGTAAATAAAAATACTCATCCAAAGCAGCTCACATGGATTTTGTGTGATCTTGGAACCCATATAATGGCACTGCCATCACGAGAGCAGGTAACTATGTTGTTGTGACAAAACCTGAGAATTCAAAGACTGTCTTAGCACATTCAACAGAAAAAGGAACTGTCGTGCAGATACTACACAAGACAGAGCATAAGCACACTGCAGAAAATATCAATGAAAAATCATTTCAGATACATACCAGGAATTTTTGAACTTCCCATTAGTCTCCTCCTTGACAGAGTCAGAAAATGAAGACTTTGAAGGAATGACACAACCACTGCATAGGAAAGCAGAAAAGATTATATGTCAAATGAAAAGAAAATTTCTAATAACAACAATCAACACCAAAGCATTAAAATCTGTTGTCAGAAAGAATCTGAGAGAAACAAAGGAAATGATGGTACAAAAGAAAACAAGAAATTTCAAATCAACCTTCGTATGACATTTATTTATTCAATTATTTATGTGGAAGTTAAGGAGCAATGTAGGTCTATGTGGTTTAAGCAAATATAGCATGCACTGTCAGACACTGCCACCCAAAGCCAGTGGCTGTGAGCAAATATTGCCACATTGCCACAGAATCCAGTGACAGCTCATAGGTCACAGTGCCTCTATTAGGAACCTCCGTTTCATCTATCAAAACCTCTCACGTATAGCTGTGAGCTTATTCAGCCAAGCTTACTATTCTCCTTAAAATTACCAATTTGGTAAAGTTTGGTGCCCTTTTTATGTGTTCTAGTTCCACATGTGGTGAGCTTTGGATTTGTAATACACTGGACATTAGAAAAACTGAGAAAACTGATTTTAAAATTAACCAAATTTCAGCCAATTTCTGGAAATTTCAACACTTTCAGAGAAACAACACAGGAAATATTTTATAAAAAATTAAACCAAAATGTTGGCAAAATGGCATAATTTCATTTCTCTCCTGCAAAATAGAAATATCAGAAAAATGTGACCTATAGTTACTTTTAAGACATTGAGACAAACATACCTGAACTGAACATAATTTACGTCATTCTCATGGCCAGCCAGTACATCCATCTCATGTATTGGTTGTTCTGAGTTATCAGTATTAGATTTTAAAGCATTCCAGACCTGCAAGTAGTTTGGCTTTGGTAAAATATCCAACTTCACATGTGGCAACGTCAACTGATGCAAGTAAATCAAAAGGCAGCTGTGGACTAATCACATGAACAAATGTAAAAGTTTAATAGTTAAACACACCCTTGCAAAAGTGTCAGAGCTACCCGTGACAAAAACAGTTCCATTGGCGTTGTAAGCACAACAAAGTATTTGATGGCTCTGTGGACCATTGCTCGAGGAGGATCCAGTGATTGCAAAAGCATTGCTCTTCCCTGCAAGTAAACATTGCTTGATATAAGTCTGATCAACCAAATAACAACAGTGTCAGAAACATTATCTAACCAGTTGAAGTCTCTGGAGGTTTTGGCATGTATACTCGCAGTGGGCACGGGGAGGACCTAGCATCCCATATTCGACAAGTCCCATCATCTGATGACCTACAAATGTTATTGATTCAGGATAAAACCAAGGAAAGGGGAAAGAATCAGAAAGCAATAACTCTAAGAATTGGACTTACGATAAAAGCTGGTAAACAGCACTAAGCCTGGGACTAAATGCAATAGCAGTCACAGCTCCAGTATGCCCCTGAAGAACTGAAATTGGAAATCCATCTGGCAAACGCCACTGCAGGTAAAATAACTATTCACTGGCTGATACATAGGAAATGAAGCCAAACTGAGTTAAATGGTAGGGTATACATACAACTCGAATGGAAAAGTCATTTGAAGCAGATGCCACCAAAGCATTGTTCGAACTTACAGCCAAGTCAGTAATGTCTCCCTTTGATTCATAGAACAAGAAAAGTAGAAGGATAAAGGGTGAGAGAAAGAAAGAGTTTGTAAATCACAATTATTAAGTCAAAAATCTTAACTCACTTCATGTCCACGACAGCTAGCCAAGCAAAGTGCAGTTTCCATTGACCAAATCTTCACAAGCCGATCATCTGCACCCGTGATAACATATCTCCCAGACCGATCGAAAATGGCTACATGATAAAAGAGTCGGTCATATTTTCCGGAAAAAGTTCAAGTAAAACAAATTCCTAAATTCATTATACAAAGTGCAACATGTATATGTAATTATGTATTATGGAACACCTGGAGATTAATATCAGTAGATGGAACCAGAAAATGTATATTTTAATTTTTTTAGACAAAAATGAGAACAATTTAGAACTACAAGTATATCAGTGTTGACTTTTCATTCCTTTGACTTAAAACTCCTTATAAATACTCGTGAACATTAACACTGTGTACAAAAAGGAGAATGCTTGTATAGTGTCTAAAAAAATCTGTGTTTATTATTATGTATCCTTATCCCGTACAATTGTGACTTCCATGGAAACAAACATTAATAACTTAGCATGCCCTTTAGAAATCAAACTCCCAGAAAATAGATTGTTTAATTCAATTCTAGTTAAGAAGTGAGCCATACCACAGTAAACAGCATTACGGTGCCCCCGTAGCTTCTTTTTGTTGTTCATCTTCTGCACCATAGTTGATGGTTTAGCAATCGCATAACACGCAGAGCGAATGGATGGAGCTCGATGATGCTTTGTGAAACCTCCTCCAATTTCCCTTAAATTAAGCCCATGAACTTGATCAGCCTGCATGTAAGGCCAACGCAGGTGAGCTGGCAGGGGCTTAACTCTCTTATTTTCCTTATTCCTATCACCTGCAAAAACAGGAAATGAAAATTGAAGAAATAAGTAACATTTGAAGAAACCTATCATGTCTGGAACCTGAAAAGATACGTGGTAGCTAAAAAGAAAAAGTCACGAAGCAGCCTACAATTTATCTACGTAAGTGACAAAAAGACCCAAAAAAGTGTTTCAGCCAAACCTACCCAGTTACATGCGTAGGATAACCAAGCAGCATATTATTAGGTATGACATACATTCCTTTGAGCAGGAAAGACAGAACTTTCAAAGATGCAGTAGGTTAAGAGGAGCCTTAAAAGGACATATCGTGAGGAAGGATATATACCACTGTAAATAAAGACAATTTCCAAATGCCCAAAGATTTCTATAACAGAGATTTCATCCTCTAAACAATCATACTGTCATAATTATGCATTACTCACTTTTCAAGTAATTTATTAGTAATACGGAAGATTTCAATAAAGAAATGGTTTTATATTCCAACATATCCACACACATGCAGAAAAAACACCAATTGAGAATCAGAGATATATATAATATTAAAATATGAAACATAAAATATCACATACCATCCAGAAGCGAGAAGGAACCAGTTCCCAGTAATGTAGGGACATCAGCTGCATTCAGAGCACTTCTTCCAACCTTGCCATGCAATGGAGTGGCTATACTCAGTAGCAGTTTCTTTAGAAGCTTTACCAAGTGATCTCTCTCTATATGAGGATACCTATACATCATGCAAAAGCTAATCATTAAAACCCCAGCATGGGAAATAAAATGACTAGGCCAACCTATAAAGTATAGAAAGAAATCAAAGGAATGCAATAAGAAAACCCGTGCACCCGGATAAATTCTTTCCAACATGTAGAATTCAGGTTAATGCTCAGTTCTTCTGCTCAGTTACCATAGTGTTTACCACTATTGTCAAAAGTTTGAGCAACTATTTCATATTCTATCACGCCCCAATACATTTCCTCTTTTACGTATCAGTATGCCAATTGTCTGTTCGACTGGACATGGATTAAAGGCCAAATTTTAAGGTTAGGGTACCAATACCAAACAAGGGATGTCGGCATGTCATGTTCTGCTTTGAACGTGTTTGAGGCTTAGGTGTGCGTTTTGATACGTGTGTGACACAAACATTGACTGCTGTAATAAGAGGACACTGGTTGCATAACATGAACACCAATTCTAACAAGAACAAAATCTATGCTTGGCATTGAGCTCTTCCTACGAGTATTAGACAAATTAAGGAAATTATGTACCTTTCAACCAAGTTGCTGTAACTCAATGGGAAAGAGGTAGCATCCTCATTACTATTGTCACTTCCTATTCCGCTCCTTGAAAACCAAGCATGATACCTTCTAGGTAGAAGCTGATGTTCCAGAAGATCATTCCCAAACTGTTCGAAAGTCCTCTGACATGGCCCAAGTGACAGAAAGTGCATAATCAAAAAATAAACCTCTCTAATGTCTATATCGACTCCAGCCTCGATAGCATGACCTGTATCCCTCTCTTCTTTTTCAAACTGAGCCTTCTCATTCAACTTATTTAAAATGCTTGAAGGTGCCATGGCAAGAGAAGTTACACCACCAGACAAAGTACACTTCCGAGGATCCATTATTTGAGTACAACCTGAAACATTAAAAAAGAACCATTAAACAAAGTTGATGAAGATGAACGCAACTGCGGACTATCTGAAAGATTCTAAATATATTCCACAAAAACGAACAGAAGGCTAGCAACCCAGAAAAACTTTCCCAACCTAGGTATATAATAAAATGATATCTGCCTAAAATATCAGCAAAATTCTTGAACGGTGAAAGCATAGAACCCAGTCAGTATAGAACGAAATGAAGCACTACATATCCATAAAATCAATTAACACCACTGATCAATGTGACTGAATATTGAAATACACTCTTGCGAACAGATTTATTACCAGGGGTATGAAAATAGAGTGCCAGACAGAGCAATTACCCAGATCTGAACATAGGTAGCTTTTTTTTTTTCTTTTTTTTTTTTTAAAGAAGGTAGTTATTACGAATAAATGCTACAAATTTACTCCATAATATTTCCATGTTTCCAAAGTTGTACATTTTGTACTATACAAAACCTCATGAGTGGTGAATGATATATACTTGCCTACAAAAGCCATATAACACCTAGAGAAATTTCTTTTTGTTTTCTTAGACTAAGTAGACCACCAGCTAATGAACTGACCTTCACCGTTGTTCCCAAGGGGAGGATGTGCCACTAGGCCCAAACGCTGTTGGAAACTAGAGAAACTTTAATATTGTTATTTACTCCCGTAGTCTAAGAAATCCTGAAAAAGGAAATGCAAGCGTGGAGTGCAATATTTGTCCCTTTCACTCAACTTATTGCAAACCAAGCTAACACTTAATGGGGATGCGGAAACCCTTTTATTCTTCCTATAGCAAAGCAAGACAGAAAAGTTTGGCATAAATGATATGGTTGCTCTATTATGAACCAAAGCTAGGGTTCGAAACGGAAATAACCTCTCTACAAAAAGGGGTAAGGCTACGTATATGCTAGACATAACCCTCCCAGGCCCCGGAATGAGAGGAGTCTCATGCATTTTTTGCCCTTTATTCATTTGACTGCTAAGCAGCTATGAATATGAGGCATTACTTTTCTAAAAGTTCAAGCAACATTTTAGATGAGTTAGATACCATGACATGACTGCACAATCTAAGCCTGAATTGGTAAAAAGGCTATTGAGTCAAACGACTCAAACCCAACTGTGTTCAAGCCAGACTGCTGCTTTAACTTGGTTGAGCTCAAACAAGTTAATCACAAATATTTTCTGTGTTCTTTGTTGTAAAGTTTCGTTTAGACCTGGATAGAGACAAAAGGTGCAAGAAAAGAAAAGGCTTGAACTGCCAAACCAAATTGTTAAGATATAATAATGCATTCAACAACCCATTAGCTGTTTCCGTACAACTTTATCTGAATTATACAGTTCTCTACTAACTAACTAACGATGGATGCTCCGCTATAACTCTTCCAATTCTAAGAAGTTCTAACTTCAAGAGCTTCCTTTCTCTTTCTTTTTTAACTTTTTGTGAAATTAATTCTGTAAAAACAGCTAAAGGTGGGTGCTTCATTATAACTGTTCCAATTATACGAACAAACAAACATATAACGGATGACTTCATTATCTTCCATAACAGGAGATCGTGCTCTATTCAATTCCCATGCTCTCCGATCTTCAAGTGGTAAATGTGAATCGTTCATTTAAATACGCAATTCAAAAGGACTAGACGAGACAGTACGTAAATGGAAACCAACGATACAAATTGAGAAATGCATATTGCATCAAGATTTTGTGTTCAAGAGTTCAAATGCGTATATATCATTCATTGTATTGATCGTTAGGCATCAAGTTTGAACCGGATAAACAGAAAAACATATAAATAAACGTGTGCATTGAATTAGAAACCTCTGGATTTGCTTCAACAAAGTAGAAGAGAGGCAGAGGAGTTGACTGCAACTGAAGAGGCTGCCCAACGCATTTTCCGGAAACCTGAGACACAAACAGGAAAAATTTCAAAACTTGTCTCACATGTGCATCAATCTCGCAACATTTTGGTTTGGAGCAATAAGCGCCTGAAAATCATGTGTCTAGGATTATCTAATAAAATCATTAGAGCTTAATCACAGTTACCTTAATTACATCCGAGGAAGAGCTTAATTACCTTAAAGGGAATCAGAAATTGCAGTTGCTGACTTGCAGACACAGGAAAAACCTGAAACTTGGGTTTTAGGTTTTTCCGAGGTAGGAGAAGAGCTTCCTGTCCCAAGTCCAATTGTCCGACCAACCGGCTTCCGATTTTAAAATTAGGATTCTAAATCTTGTTCGTGGGGGGTTTTGTCGAATTTGTAGGATGTTTGGATTTCAGTGAACATCTCAGAGGATTCAGGGATGCTCTGCTCTGCCATTTCATGGAGGACGAATCCTATTAATTCTGAGAAATCTAGCTTATTTAATTAAATCAATTAAATGGGTAATTTAATTTCCGTTTTTGTTTTTGTTTTTATTTTTTTATTTTTCTGCGTAAGGGCAAATACTTAAAAGCGATTCGGTGTGCGCGCGTTCAAATTTAGTAAGTGGAGCGCCTTATATGGAAGTGCCACGTATACCATCATTATGGTTTTTACCTTTTTCCTTTTACATTCCCGTTATTTTTTCCTCCTTTTCTCCTTTCCAAAGGCAAATTGAAATTTCAAAACCAACAGAGTAAACGCTTCCATCATTTCCAATTTTCCACTCATCTTCTCATTTTATTCTTCCGATTTTTTCTTTATGTCACGTGTGTTTTGCTAATATTTAATTAGTTATAACTGCATGAATAAAAGTGAGAAAGTTGAAAATGATAAGATAAGTGAAAAGATTGTTAGCATTTTCCATATCAAAAGAAGAAATACACCGACAACATTCGGGTTAAATTCAATTGAAGCTTGTCAAAAAAAATATTCAATTAAAGTGAATTTTTTTTCATCAACTAGAGGACATAATCAAAAATTCAAACTTGAAACCTAGTCCGATATCGGAATTTGAACTTGCAATATTTTGTAATCGAAAACTTGGAACAATTTCTAACTATATATTTCAGTCACCTTTGGTATGGTTTCAAAGTTGCCCAATCCTTCAAGAGAATAGTAATCCTACTTAATAACCATTACGATTAATCAATGGGCACGTGAACGGCAAAACATGACTTTCCGCCACTTCTTTTTTATTGCACACTATTTTATAATGTTGGCATAGAAATTGTACAAAAAAAACATGATGTGACGAAGAGTACATTGAGAGCTTCACTTTTGAGAGTCCCTAGCAATACCCAATGAGTCAATATAAAGTATCCATACCAAAATACAAACGAGCAGCACAAATTCAGCTCCATCCATTTCAGGTAGTCAGTAGTGCTAACTGATCTAATCATACTCCCAATACAATTCTGCAACTATGGCGCATGCCATGTCGAATAATCTACTCAAGCTAAGCTCTAAACAGTCCGAAGTGGAATAAAAGATTAAATAAATCTTTGGTTCGAGCGGTAAATGTAACAGAAAAAGGGACAAATCTTAGCAGATGGCGCTGCTGCTACGGTTGATGAAGTAACCCATGCCACACTCCTAAGAAAAGCTCCAACTACCTTTAACAGAAGCCGAGTTGAGTGGCTTCTCACGCGCTCATCTTGCAAATGGCATCAATAAATCGGATGTCAAAAGAAAGGGGATTAATCTGCCACACATTTATGTATGCGTATTCCTCCAAACATTGTTTCAGTTGGGCTTCACTGTATCCCTGTTCCAAAGCAAACATTCCACATGGCTTGAGACGAAATAGATAGAATTTCCGACAGGAATACCAAGAATTTTCATTTTTTGAGAGATATATTTTGAATTTCTACTACTCTGATTTATATAGTTATGTTCTTATCACTTCCAAGTTTTGTACTAGTTGTTTGACATGATAAGCAGTGCAGTTATTTTGGCATCAGATGGCATTCAGTCATTCCTCTGAACATCGATCACAAGATGCTTTGCAAAAACTAACCTTCCTAGCTTGCCAGTCGTCTCAGACTCATCTCGCAAAATTGAATAGATATCACCGATAGGATCCAGACCAGATTTCTGGCGATCATCTGAGTACAAAGAGAACTTCGACATATGCTTCAGCCTTAATGCCTCATCCACATCAGATTGAGCCACTGTTTCAGAATGTCAGAGTCTTGCTACTGCCTGTAAGCAAAAGAAGTCAGTTTGTCCATTGAGCGACCCATCCAATAATACCCAAAAAAGTAAATGGCATTTGTTAAAACTAGATTTCCATGCAACATATTTCTTCCTCTAATTATGGATGGCATTTCTGGGGCAGACCATCAAAAGGGTAAAAGGTGGCACAAACAACATACACGTACATATTAATGATATTACCCAGATTCAGGTTAATATGCAACATTTAGGTCCAAACACTCTTAAACTGGGTGGCTTGCCCTCTGCTACATGCAGACGGCAGAACATCATTCTTGCACCCCAAACCCTATGACAATGTAGATGGCTAGAAACCATTCCATTTCTCCACCTCTGTAATGTTTTATGGACAGCATATATTGCTGTGTCATTTCTTGCCATCTTATTTTTTTGTGATGCACAGCGTATATTTACGGAACCGCATTTATATAAACGAAAATATGAAAAGCAGGACTTACAGCCGATATTCGAAGAATGCTGAGCCAGAGTTCTCACAGTTGTATAGGAGTGGGGTGCATTCGATTTAGCTTCTTCTTGCCGAATGCTTGAGTAGGCACTAGCAATATACTCCTCAAGTTCCTGCGGGACTGAAGGAGACAATCTTCTCACCGCAGAAATATACGCCCTGAAAAAAATTAATAAAAGAATCTTATCTGAAAGTCCCACAATCAGCAGACTTGAAAATAAAGATTTAGGTAGTTTTACAAATTACAAGTTCTATACAGACTTATATTTGTTCGTATGTAGAAGTGATCAATAGAAAGACTAAAACAAAAGAGAATATCCTGAAATCAGTACTGCTGAGCTTTCCATGGTAAAAGATGTGAAATTTACCGAATAACAGATGGCTCAAGTGGAGTGAAGCCAAGAGCCGGAGATTCTTTATTCTGGTGAACATAGACAACATGCCTAGCCATCTCAAGATCACTATCTATATCTGCTCGATCCAGGATTAACCATAAAAGATCAAATCTTGACAAAAGGGCTGGTGGAAGATTAATGTTTTCAGCAGGAGTTCTACGTAGGTCGTATCTCCCCCTTCAAGAATATATATAAAACAACCACAGTAAGAGTAGATTTTTCACAAAGAAGGTTAGCCGCCAGCAGTAGAAAAAGTACCACATAATTAGAGCAATATAGAAGAGTAGCAACAAAGAGTAATGCCCTAAATGAACCAGATTAAAAAGTAGAAAGATTTGTACCATGCTGGATTTGCTGCAGCAAGAACAGCTGTTCTTGCATTCAAAGACGTAGTGATCCCAGCCTTAGCAATGCTAACAGTCTGCTGATCTAATTCATCCATCTTATCAAATTCATCAATAGCACATATTCCCATATTCGCTAGCACCTGAAATGAGTTATACTTCCACAGTTCAACACCCAGAAACACTAGAAGAATAATCAGATAGATAGCCTAATAGAGAACTATGGGGATCTGGTTTAATTAGGGATTCTAAATGGAATTTGTTATGGATTGACTCCTGAAAACTGGCTAGGTTCTACTTCCCACTTTACTTTCTAGCTATTACTTCTGCATCAAGGGCACACATTTGGTATGATTCAATAAAAGTTTAACATTAAGAAATCTTAAGTATTATCCATATATTCGACACGTAGTTACTATTTTATATGCTCTTCCACTCGTATAACATGTGAAAATAAACATAGATGAAAAAAATAATATATATAACTGAATGGAGCATATGTGTCTCACCAATGCTCCTCCTTCCAGGACCATTTCATTTGTGACGGGATCTTTCTGAACAGCAGCAATTAGACCAACACCACTGCTTCCTTTGCCAGTTGTATAAACTCCCCTTGGTGCTACATTAATTATGTGTTTGAGAAGCTGGCTCTTTGCAACTCCAGGATCACCCATCAGACAAATATGTAAATCTCCTCTAATCTGCATTTTGAAGGAGAATATATTATGAGCTTTTGTAGTCCTACCATGCAAATGATAAAACATGCTATGACCAGTCTACTGTATCAGTATCACAGACATGATATGAGCTCCAAAATTTTCCTAAAAATAAAACATTTGGCTTGGAAATCCCATCTTAAAATGGAAGGAGACAAATTGCAAACTGAAGCTCAATTTACATAACCATTAATCAGTGACCAAGAGGAGTAAGAGCCAGATCAGGAAGCAAGGTCAAGAGAGAGAAGGAAGAAGAGAGGACTGCTGATCTTCCACTTCACTATAGAGGATGCTTCCAAATGATATCCATAATCTTGTGAATCAAAATTCTCAAAATGGTAAGCAAAATTCAGTTTGACAACATGTATGATTGAGTTACATGGTATCTGGTAACGTTGAGAACTTACCTTCATTCCATCTTTTAGTTTCCTGTGGGGAGCACCCACTAGGAGCAGAAGCAGCGCCTTTTTTTATATCTTCATGCCCATATATTTCAGGTGCCAAAGATCGAGCCAGCTTTTCATAAATGTTACCATCCTCAGCCAAACGTGCAACCTGTTCTTCCTCATCTCCTATAAGTTCGTAACTACGGCATAACACAAGTTAGTACACAGCACCTATTATCATGTAAGAATTAAAGCGGTTTATCAAAGCAGGTAAAAGAACTATAAGTTTAGCAAAAACTGCACTACAAGCACCAGATAGGGTCTATGTTAAGAGTTGAAAAATGGGAACAATATATAGTTAAAGATTTGTATGAAAGTAATTTAGTCCAATACAGAAGCATAGATGGTTTTGTCGACCGAGAACTGATAAAAGAAATGTATAAACAGATGACCAAATTGAACTGAAAATGTAATAATGGCTTACTCTTCATATTTTTTCTTAGTATGTGTGATGGACATGGCTTCTAAGTAAGTATCTGCAACTAAGCCAGCCCGCATTGCTCTGAAACCAGTGTAAGGAATAGGAAGAAAAATCCCAGATAGTTTCACAACATCACCCGGAGCTACCTAATGGTGTTGCGAAAGAGGCACATGAAAATTCAAAAGAAAAAAGTTAATAATCAGTTAAGTAGAAGCAGGATGTCATCACTTCCTGCAATCATGTGAAATGGAAACCCCTGCCTACCCCATTGCAAAGGATTAATTCAAAACTGTAAGTTTACGCTTAAAATGCTCTATGAGAATTAACATAGAAGCATGCTACCTTTCTTGTGAGTTCACCCCTGAAGTGAACAGTCATTGTCCTTGGAATATGGCCTTTTGGAACATCTTCAGCCAACTCTTGCATCTTTGCCTGAAATTGAACAACATCTCAATATATCACAGAAGGATGATAAACACTACTGTTGAAAAAATTAATGCATAACCATATTATAATACAGCTGTCCTCACGTTATTAAATAATTATGACTAAATCGGTATAAAGTACCTCCTGAAACTTCAAGAACTTTGATGCCCTGAGTTGAAGTATAAGGTTCCCCTTTGTTCTATTTGTTATACAATCGGTATAAATCAAGCTAGCTAATTCCTTTGAGAAAATTGACATTCATTTACCATCGAGTCATGGATAACGAGCTACCAAACACAAAGTTTAAATCGAAACAGGAAGTGTATCAGTGTTACCATACATATCCAATGACTGATTATGCACTGTAACTTCTGGCATGAGATACTAGTCAAACTAAGATTTAAATGCATATGATCCGTTACCGACCACACAATTCAGTGAATGCACACATTTAGACCGAAATTTCATTCGAACAAACACAACAGGAATTAGGATTTTGCGTTGAACTCACAAGTAGCGCTTGATTTCAGGAGGCATCTTCTGATGTGGATCAGGACCATCCATATTCTCTGGTCCATCATCAGACCTCTAGGTCATCAGTATGTCATGATCATCATCTGTAAATGCCTCTGTGGGCTCCGGCATGAGCTCATCGATGCCATCAGCAAATACACCAATATAACGCCGAGTATTTTCTTGAACTCGATTGCGGAATTCTTCATCCAATTCTGCGTACTGCATAACACGAATTAGCAACCAAGAGGGGCTTCAATTCGAAGCATAAGGAAAGGCTGCGTTGGCAGCCATGAAGAGGACCCCATGATGAATGTGTTACAATACATGCAGATTTACATATTTTTCATATCATGATGGAGTTTTATGTGTTGTTAAGTTTTATGATTGTGATTGTGGGGACAAGGTTCGTTAGAGATTGAATACTACTCCCTTTAGTTCTTCATAGCTACTGATCAACAAAAACTTGTAATCTTGGATTTCGTTAGTGATTTTTTATTAAGTATACTTATTGGCTCTACACTAGTACAAAAAACTGATTGCGCGACAAAGAAAATTCCCTCGCGCAATGTACCTTGCACAACGATAAAGATATCTTCGTCGCGCAATAGTAGTGAATTATGAGCGACGGAGAACTTAGTCGCGCAAAACAGTTTTGCATGACGAAAGAAAACTCATTCGTCACGAAAATTTTTTCTTTGGCGAGTACACAAACGTGCGACAAATGCTTTGTCGCACAAACCCTGTTCATTTTCTTGGGCAGATCATTCAACACATTGGAGACTAGGGAACAATTGCGCGACAAAGGGTTCGTTGCGCAAGTTGTAGTCAGTTTTCAGTCAGAGCACTCAACGCATGTGAATGAACAGAATGGGAAAGCATTTAGTGAGGCCTTTGTGCAACAAAATCCTTCATCGCGCAAAGGCCATATCTTTGCTATAAATATGCCCTTCTGCTCTTTTTTTAATTCACAAATTTTACTCTTCAAAAGTTTGTTTGTGCTGAGATGGAGAATAGAAAAAAGGATGATAATGTGACCGATGCCGACCCAAATAATGTAATGCATCATTTTCAGTTCGCGCATGCAATTGCTATAGCCATGGGGAGCAAATGTCCTACTACTGAGTGGCATTCTTGGAAAGATGTGCCGGAGAATGCAAAGAAGGCGGTGATGGATGAACTATTAGTACGTATACTATTTAACACACCCCCACGTGAGAGTGACGTACATGTGCACAGTGCGGAAGCAATAATGATAAGAAATATATGAATAATTAAAAACTGAACTACTAGAGTGCACTACTAAACAAGAAGTGTTAGGAGTAAGATACAAAAGTAAATACTCCTAATCAGAGCATAGAAAGTCCAGGTGCAGTCCAGTAGGACAAGTACTAATTATACAGTACCATAAGATGTCCTACAATTATTTTGATAGGTCAGAACTGCCGAAATCCTCAAGGCCACCGACAGCAAGCTTACCTAAAACATGGAGGGGCACAAAACAGAAAACGTGAGTGGGCAAAAACAAATATTTTACAAAACCATTTCATTTATCAACATATCTAACCCCTCGCTGTAAAACATGTATAATTTTTCCCAGAATCAAGATATAAGCATATACATAAATATATATGTAAATATATCAATTCAAATCATACTTCACATACTTATATTCATATGTATGCCATGCCAAGATATAACAGAGTAAGCAATTCAGGTAAGAATAATTTCATAGAAATATAACATGCTAGCCGGAACCCCTGTGGTAGTCTGTACGGCTGAATTCATAGCTTAAAAATCAATTTAGCCGGAGTCACTACAATGACCTATACGGCAATATACTGCACAAGAGTCAGAACCAAATGAAAATGTCTGTACGACAATAATGGGTGTAATATAATCATGCTTAATATTACCCTCACATAATAGCTGGGCGATAAATCGCTAGTCACTTACGAGTCAAAACCATAATAAAGGTTTGTACGACAAGACTGTGCACCTAAATTGGTTCCAATATGAGCATATGGTGCGGGAGGTGACATAATAAACAGACCTGTGCCATATCTCTGACTAAATCACAATCATCCTAGGTGCAGTTTTATAAGCTCAACGTTATTCAATCACATATCACGTCATCGATAATTCACATAACCAAACATAACTCACCTGAGCTTACCTGAGCGTCCACAGCACCACAATTATATATAATGCATCATATACCAATTCATATACGAAATATAAATTCATACGCATGGCATTCAAGGCATACATCATTTTAACTTATTTTTCTGGGAAAATAACAAGTATATAAATATATACTGAAAACCAAAAGCCCACTCATTGGTATGTCGAAGGGTCGTAGCCTCCGAGTCGCCCTTGAATGCTCTCGTCCTCGGGATAAGTCTCACATATATGCGAATTAACTATAAAAACGTTATTTAAAGCACATAGACAAAACTAGCTAATAACTTCTCATACAATGCTCAAATGGGGTGTTTGAATATACCACAGTGACCTACACAACCTCAGGATCATCCCCAAATTTTTAGAATATTTTTCTGACCCCTCACGGGCTGCCACACGTCAGCTAGTGCACAGCAACATGCGCGGCCAAGCACAGGGAATCCTAACGGATTCTCTAACTACCGTTAGGAATATTCCAAGGAATATTCTGTTAAAACCCAACGGTAACTGTTAACTCTAACTGACAGCATCAGAATATTCTGTCAGAATTGACGGAATATTCTATCGTCTTCTTCCTAAATCCCCGGCGACTGTCGCCGTTACCGGAAACTGGGGATTTCAAAAAATCTTATTTTCTCACTCGTTTCTTCACCATTGTCTATGAAATTTGCATCAATGTAAAGCTAGAGATGAGTAGAACAACGTTATACTTGTTTTAGGATTTGTAACCCACGAATTCTTGCCGGAGAAATTCGAGAAAACCGGCCAACTTCGAAACTAGCTATCCCGATGTCCAATTTCTTCCAACGAACTACTCCGAGCCTCGTGAGGACCTCTTAAAGCTCCATGTGTCCTTAAAATTCCCTGAAACACAAGATTTTACGTCCACATGAATAGTACCTCAAATCAGAGCTAGGATTTTCACGGGTTTTTTAGGGTTTCCTTACCTGAAAATGGTACATTTAAACTCGTATGGTCCTCACGAACACAATCATGATCTTAAAACCTTCGATCTACAAGGTTTGAGAGGGTTTCTGGGTTGGTCCGTACGAAGAAGGGAGAGAGAAAGAGTTTGCGAGAGAGAGAGAGAGCACGAGAATGAGAGAGAAAAGATGGGTGTGTGTGGTCCAAAAGCCACCAATTAACACTAAGAAAAGTCTTAATTCTAATTGGGCCACCAATCTAAAACAATTTAACCCAATAATAACTCACACACATCATTTAACGTCTGAGGGCAATTTCGTCATTCCACGTCATCGAGAATAATCTTCCGGGACGGGCTGTGACACTATTGATGGATGAATAATGAAATTTGTAAAGTTTTGTGTTATATGTTATAATTAATTAATTCCATATATGTGTGACAGTGTAACTATACTCTTGATGATGAACCGAAGGAACATTTGATGAAGTTGATGGATGATGCGTTGGAGGGAGGTTACAATAGGTGGCGTTATGAAGTCCAGCATAATGGATGATCATCGAAATAGTTGTTTTAATTTTATGTTTTGTATGACAATATTTAAATTTAAGGTACTTTTTATAAATTATGTATTTGGACTTAATTATGTTTTAATTCATGTTTGGTTATTTAAATAATTGAATGGAGTATATTATCAATTTATTTAAGGTATTAATTGAATGAAATATAATACTAATTTATTTAAGGTATTAATGATTTAGTGTATTAAGTGAATGAAATACAATATCAATTTATTTAAGGTAGTAATTATGTAACGTCTTAATTGAACGGAATATAATATCAATTTATATAAGGTAGTAATTATTTTAAGAATACATATTATAACTAAAAATTTATTGGTGATTATAAAGTTTATGTAAACATAGATATATGTATTTACGTAAATTTTATAATTACCAACAAATTTTCAGTTATAATATGTATTCAAAAATAATTACTACCTCAAGTTTGTCGCTAAAACGTTTGCGCAACAAAGGGTCGTTGTGCAAACTCTTGCGCGACAAACCTTTCGTCGCGCAAGGACGATTAGTAATAGGTCAACAATTTGGTGCATCTGAATCAGAGAAGTAAATGCCGTATTTAGTGTCGGGTTAGCGCGACAAAGTCTTCGTCGCGCAAAGTCCCTAAGTCTCCTATAATTATGCACATCTGCTCTTCTTATTTTTCATAGTTCGTTTTAGAAACGCTCTGAATCAACTTCGAGCGATTATAATCAGTTCTTTCTTTAAGTGTTTGTACGATGGTTGATGATGGTGCACGTTCATCAAAGACAACGGATGGCGAAGGTTCTGGAAAAAGTTTGCGTTCAAATTTTTGCATTTTGTATAAAATTTGTATTTAGGTTTTAGTATTATGAAAATATTTTATGTTGACAGACAAGAAGAAAAGAGTTGAGGTACGGGTCCGAAAATCTTATGGTAGGAGCCGTTACCGAATCACTGGTGACGAAATAGTAGGGGTAGTGAAGTCAGATAAGCGTGGCAGCTTCTTGGCAAACATATGAGTATTGGTGCGTACCAAATGTACTATAGAATTGGAGTCTTGGAGAGCCATCCCTGAGGAGCTGAAGATGCAGATGATTGATGCGTTAGCTGTATGTGTTAATTTCATTATTTAATTAATAATTATGTTTGTTAAATATATTGTAATAATGAGATTTTAATTTATTAATTTGCATGACAGTGGAATTGGGACATTGACAAAAATGATCCAAATCTGATGAAGGCTATCAACAACGTGTTCAAGTCGAAATTTCAACAATGCTAGTTTGATAATGAACGTGTTGCAGCACTACAGCAAGAACCAGAACTACTTGCGGATGATCAGAATAGGGTTTCTTATTTTAATTTTATTGCTTATGTAATAATTAGAAAAGAATTTTAAGTTTTTTTAGTATGAAAAATGAGGACATTAAATATGTACTTAATGTTTTTATTAAGCATGAATGAAATGAATGCATTTTAATAAATATGTATATTAATTAAATAGGTACAAATCGTATTATTTATTAAATACGCATGTGGGTTGAAATTTTTTGAAGAAGGAATGGAAAAATGTTGTAAATATTATAAAATAAAATAAAAACACGATGAACATTTTTTCGTCCCTCAATGTCCAAAAAAAAAAACGCGACGAACATTTTTTCGTCGCCAATGGCGAAAAAAAAAAGCGCGACGATCTACGATTCGTCGCTCAAGGGGTTAAAAACCCGGGAAAGGTACTCATTTGGCGCCCAAAAAGCTGAAGTGAAAGGTTTTGAGTGAAAGGTTTTGTGCGACGATGGCGTCGTTGCGCAAAGGTGTTGCCTTTAATGCACCTCACACCATTTCCAGGAAGGTAGAAGCTGCAAAACAATTGTAGCTGCTGCCTTCCCTTGGTGTAATTTGCAACAGATTTGAGGTATAATATTTCTTAACTAACTTATTTATTTTCCATTCATTTAAATTGTGTTGTATGTAGTTTATTGGTGTTGTGAGTTTATATATTTTTATGCAATCATTTTTGTATCAATGTACAAAAAATGGTTTGCAATGTTCATATGAGCTTAGTTTCTCGTTTGAGAATTAGTTGGATTTCGCAAATGGATGCGAAAGCATGACTGCGGTCCAATTAATTCTTCAATTATCCCAAAATTTTGGACAGTTTGAGAATACACATTTATATGTTGTAGTTTGCGATTCACACATTAGAGTTTGAATGTGGGAAATGTGGTAGCATCTCTTTGCGTTCTTCGGGTGCTTCGTAGTTTTTTGTATCTACGTCGTGCACTTGAAGAACTGCAAGGAGATGCTGCTGAATTTTTCTCATGCTTGAACTCTAATGTGTTGGAACCTTAAATTACAGCACGTAACTGTGCATTCTCGAATGTGATAGGACCCATACCGGAGGCATAAGGTGGCATGTCATAATTGAAGTTGTTGCAACCCTTGTAATTATTTTTTTGTTGCAGGTGAAATGGACAAACAGTGGATACAAAATCCTAACATATGTGCTGATGATTATTTGAATGGAATAAATCAATTCATCGATTTTGCAATTGTAAACAACCGGAGTGCAACTCAAATTCGGTGTCCTTATAGAAAGTGTAACAACTTAATGATTGAATATTTTGAAACTGTTCGATACCATTTAGTGAGAAATGGGATGATGGAAACCTATACTACGTGGAATCATCATGGAGAAGAAATACAAAATGTTTCATCCTCCCACATTACCCGAGCAGTGGATACAGTTGACTCTGTTTTGGATCCAAATGATCAAATTATGGACATTATCAATTATGTTTTTCCAACCGCTAGTTCGAATACGAATGTGGAAGTAGAAGGTGGCGTCCCTCCCACCATGGACAGTGAGGCATTCAAAAAGTACAAAAAACTATTAAAAAGTGCCAAGTAAGAATTATACCCCGATTATGAAGGATTTTCGATGCTTACGGCTATTGTTGAGTTGATGCATGGAAAAACAAAGTTTCATATGTTGAGCCAGTGTTTTGATTACTTTTTGGGGGTTTTCAAGAGGATGCTTCCAAAGGACAATTGCCTTCCTAAAGATCATAAAAGTGCAAAGAAGCTGCTAAGTGGTCTTGGATTGGGATATGAAAAATTCACACGTGTAAAAATAATTGCATTTTGTTCTACCAAGAGAATAAAACGTTGGATAAATGCCCTATATGTAATGAGTCATGGTTTAAATTGACATCTTAGAATAAAAGAACGAAGATTCCATAAAAAGTTATGCGTTATCTCCCATTAAAGCCCAGGTTGCAACGATTGTATATGTTGACGCACACTGCAAGCGACATGAGGTGACATAAAGACAGACGGGTAGATGACGATGTTATGAGACATCCTACAGATGGAGAGGCCTGGAAAGAGTTTAATCGGATATACCCTGAATTTGCATGTGAGCCCTGGAATGTTAGATTGGGACTTGCGACGGACGAGTTTAATCTGTTTGGGGTTTTAAATCAATACAACAACACTTGGCCAATCTTCGCAATTCCGTATAATTTGCCGCCTTGGAAGTGCGTGAAAAAAGAATTTATGATGATAACGTTGTTAATAATCGAAGATCCGGGCACGTGTATTTATGTGTATTTACAACCATTGGTTGATGAACTAAAAGAATTATGGGAAAACGGTGTTCCTACGTACGATAAATCTACTGGAAGATGTTTACTTTGAGAGCAGCCGTGATGTGGACTATAATCGATTTTCCAGCGTACGTTATGATGTATGGGTAGAGCACTAAGGGCTACTATGCATGCTAGTTTGCAAAGAGGACACGACATCTAGTTGGCACGCTGAAAATGTTTGTTACCTACGACATCGTAGGTGGTTGCCGTGGGACCACGAGTGGCGTTAGAACGAGACAGCCTTCTTCAACGACCCATAGATTCGGCCAAGACCCAGAGAATGGTCGGACGATGAAATTTTGGCTAAGGTGAATCAGTTGGATTTTGCTCCATTAAGCAAGTTCGTAAATAGGACAAGACCAGACACACATCTAAACTGGACACACAAGACGGGGTTGTTCGAGCTTCCGTACTGGTCGAAATTAAAATTGAGACACAACATTGATGTAATGTATGTTGAGAAAAATGTGTTTAATACACTGGTCGGAACTATACTGGACATCAAGGGAAAAATAAATGACACAATAAAAGCTCGAATAGATCTGGAAAAAATGGGCATTAGGCCAGGTTTGTGGATGGCGAGGGACGAAGACATAGCCAGAAAGAAGCTCGCATCGTTTTCGGTGAAACCGGACAAGAGGAAAGAGTTTTTGCAGTTTCTATCTGCTGTAAAGTTTCCAGATGGGTATGCTTCAAACATCGGTCGTTGCGCAAACGAGGATGGAGGCAAATTATCCAGCCTTAAGAGTCATGATTGTCATGTCATACTTCAACGGCTTCTCCTGGTGGGAATTCGACACCTCTTGCCCGAAGACGTGGTGAAGCCGATTATGTTGTTGGCGAGATTTTTTTTCTTAAGTAACTGCAAAAACTTTGCGAAAGTCTGATGTTAAACAGTTGTGCGACGATATTATTGAAGTGCTATGCAAGTTTGAGCAAATATTTCCTCTAGCTTTCTTCACAAGCATGATCCACGTCATGATTCACTTACTGGATGAGGCACTTCTAGCCGGACCCATCAACAATCGATGGATGTATCCGATTGAAAGGTATATAATCGCCATAAATACTTTAGTTTGTGATGTATGTATAATTACACTAATTTTATACGATATTTTTTTTTATTAATGCAGACTACTGGGTGAATTAAAAAAAGAGTGTACGAAACAGGGCAAAGCCCAAATGATCAATCGTGGAGGCATGGGTCGGCTTTAAGTCCCTTACATTTTGTGCAATGTACCTACAAGACGTTGAGACTACATTCAACCGACAACAACGCAATAATGACAGTGGTGTGAGAAGTGAAAAAATATCTACTTTTTCCTAAATTGCACGACCATTTAGCTAACCAATAAGAAGGGAGGCGTTTGACAAAAAGGACATAGAGGTAACACATTGGTTTGTACTTAACAATTGTGACGAGACAATTACGTACCTAGATGAGCGTGAATAGTTGATGAAGCGGGAACATCCTTCATATTTATATGCCAAAAAGCATTGTGAATTGTTTCCTCGATGGTTTTGTGAAAACGTATGTTGTTCGTGTTTGGGTTTTGTGCATAATTGTAAATGTTAAACTAACACGACATCTTTTTCTCTTTTATTTAGGTGAAGAAAATGAAGGAAATTAATTCACCCGTTTACAGTGAAGAATTGTACAGCTTGGCGATTGGGCCCCTAAGCACAGAATTGTACTCTGGTTGTCATGTAAATGCATCAAGTTTTTGGCAGCTGATCGTGATGACAAGCTTTGTACGCAAAATAGTGAGGTACATGTACTAGGTGTGGGCAACATTACAGACATTAATTTCTATGGAAAACTGACAAGTGTTATGCAATTACTTTACAAAGACAGGTGTAAAGTTATCCTCTTTAAGTGTCGATGGTTTGATACAAACCCACATCAGGTTGGAGGTTTTAAGCAAGATGATGGTTTGCTATCGATCAACACTAACAGATGTTGGTATAAGGACGACCCTTACATTTTGGCAATAATGGCTAAACAAATTTTCTATATAGATGACCCTAAGGCTGGGAGGGGATGGAAAGTAGTTTAAAAGATTGAGCACAGAGGGGTGTATGATATTGCGGATCGAGATCCTACTGCTGATGACGATCATGGTGACGTTGCTGACCAACAATTTGACACTTCAATGACACTTGATGCAGATACACTGCGGGATATGACTATTGTACACGAACCGTATCAGGTAGCTAGTGGTCCTGAAATCGAAATACCGATCAATTCCATTACGATTGACCTCGGGGATCTGCCATAATAAAATGCACCTGAGCGCGCGAACGACGATGTTGATGTGCCTACAGACGAGGAGGAATGGGAGTCTGAAGCTGACGATAGTGATGATCTTTATTCATCTAGTTCAGACGAGGAGTAATGAAAAATCGTGATGTATTTTAATTATATGTATTGAATGGTATTTAAAAATGTTGTATACAAACACAAGTTTCCTTAAAATTTGTAACATAATTAAAGTTTTAAAATATTTATTTATTTATTTATTTTGTTGGTACCTTATATTGAGCCTTGTCTTTGGGCCTTATTACTGAGCCCATAACCCATGTAAGAGGGGGAAAGAACCCTTACTCTATAAAATGGACTTTCCATCACCCTCATTCAGGGAGTCTCACATCCAGAGACACAATAGAGGGCAATACTCTCTCAGCCAAACAGAGAGCAAAATGGCAAGGGCTACATCCACATAGAGCTCCCTTGCCGATCTATTGTAATCCATACATTCATATAGTGAAATTGAATCAACATCAGTGTGGATGTAGCCCAAACATTAGGGTAAACCACGATACATCTTTGTGTTCTTGTGCGTTTGTGTGATTCACGACTGGATTTACGTTGGTCCAAGATCTGCCGGATTTTGTGAATCAACATATTTAAACCAAAAAATAAATTAAATTTACAGGTATGTGTGACGACGCTTTTATACATGTTTGTCGCGCAAATATTAAAAATGAATATTTTTTTAATATAATTGGTTGCGCGACGCAAGTTTAAACATATTCGTCGCGCAAACATGTAAAAATTTGATTTTTTTTTTCCCACAATTGGGCTCGTTTGTATTTCGGCGCCTTCAATTCATTTCACTCACTCAAAATTTAACTCCTCCCAGAAACTCATCTCTTTCTCAGTTCTCTGTAACTACTATTTCTCTCGATTATGTTAACCTCTTCACTCTATCTCTCTCTATCTCATACTCAATTTCAGTGTCTCCATCTCTCCCTCTCTTGCACTCCCTCGGTTTCTATGTCTCTCTTTCACTCTCCGTCTCACTTCCGGCGCACTCCAACGCTACACTCTCTCCCCGCCGCCGCACACAACTTTACTAGGTAACCACCTAGTCTCCCTTAATTCATCTCCCTTAATTCAATTAAGGGAGTCATCTTTCAATGACAAGATCGAGTCATCTTTAAATGACAAGATTGAGCAGACGAGACTATCCCACATAGATTGCCGAATATAAAGACTACTTTTGTTCCAACAAACGCATCAGCTTAGCCTAATGGCACGCCGGGGGTAGACGAGTACCAGAATGACACACCAGCCCAACTACCAAGAACCGAGGGCAGACCTTGTTCTCAACACTCCAGACAATTCCTCTTCCTGCGCACAACCTAGCCCAAGCTAGCCTCTGCTCTAGTTTCACAGTCGTGCCTGCCTTTTCCATGGCTCCGGGCAGCCATTAATCTATCGTTATGGCTCATAACTGTGCCAATCTTACACCACGGCTCCCAGCCGTGCCGATCTTTCCTTGTGGCTCGCGCCAACCAAGCCTAAAAAAGGCACACAATGAAACACCTAATGATAGCGCAATAATTATGGGAGCAGCTCAATGCGCTTACACCCTTACATGGGTTCTATAAGAAGTTCAAAGTCTCAAGCAGTTTGCCAAACAAGACCTCGCAGGCTGAGGATTATTTCAATTGTCCAGTAGTCCAGCTTTCCTCAGCTGCACTCACGACAACGACTTTCATGCTCTCAAGTGTGAGAGGGTAAACCAATCCCCCGACACCCATATGGGTTTTCTCTCCAGAGCGATAGGATAAACTAATTGTTCTCCAGTGCGAGAGGGTAAACTAATTGCTTTCCAGTGCGAAAGGGTAAACTAAATCCCCGAGACCCATCTGGGTAAGCTCTTTAGTGCGAGAATGCCACATAGCTCAAAATATCGAATGCTTGAAGATCAACTAGGCAACAAATGGTTAAAGGCAGTATCCACTTTTACATTTAACAGTTCGCTCATCCGATCTTGGCAACTTCATCCTTGACTGCTCCATCTGCGGCAACTGAGAAATCCAACTCAAGCAGTTTTCTCATTTTTAGCGAGCAGCCAAGACGTGGCAGCCCAAACCGTTGCCCATGCCATGCCACTTCCTCAGCCCCTATCGAGCCAATCATTAGCTTCAATCAAGCCGAGCAGCATAAGCAATGGCCCCTGCCACACCACCTCTTTGGCCCACGCCAAGCTAACTCTTAGCCCCTGCCAACCGACGCGACGCACCACCCCGACGGCTACCCAACGATAATACTATTCAAGAAGAAGACAAGAAAAATGAAATTTTTCTTACATCAGTGCGGCACGGAGACAACAAAGAAAGCAATGAAATACGGTTATTTGCGCGGGCAAGATGTAGAAGATTGCTAGATGAGGGGGAACAAATATCCTCTAAGCTTTCTCTCTCTTGTATGGTAGAATAAATCGTTCTCCAAAGTTGATTTAACAACCCACTTAAGGTGGACTTAAATAGGCTTTGAGAGAAATTTATTTCCCTTTCCTAGAAAGATCTAATTTCATATTAAAGAGGGAATCTACATCAAAATAGGAAGCAGTCCTAAATTTCCTAGAGCAAGAAAATCTCTACACATGCTACCCTTTCCTACAAGCAGGCCAGCAGGTGTGGGGGCATTTGTGGAGCCAAAAATAATCACAAGGCGATACGTGGATTTTTGGTAAAAATGACAAAATTACCCTCGAGGCATACCGGATTTCCTACACGCGAGCAGTGGACAATCATTATTCAATCAAGCCAAAAATGCCCAAAATAGGTAACAAATTCAAAATTATTTCATCCATTCTCATCCTATATTCTCCATAAGGTCTTTATTCCATAACCTTCAAAACATTCCATATAAATTGAGTTAATTGGCTAATTAATGGATTTATTACCTAATTAATCCATTAATTGCCCAATTAAATGACCCATCTCACACAAAAATACCCTAAAGGGCCGGCCATCTTTTCTCCAAAGGGGACCGGTCATGCCCTATATATATCACCTCATTTTCTCTAAAAAAGGGAGTTCCACACTGTTGCAAAACTCCCAAAAACTCTTCAAACACTTTTCTATCCAAATTCTAACTTTGGCATCAGAGGTTCTTCGGCCAAAGCCCCCCCCATTCATCGTGGGTGCGTGAGGCTCTTGGCCTTGACCTAAGGTGTTATTTGTTTTGTAGGTGCAATTTTATCCACGAATAAGGAAAAAGAAATTTGCATCCACAAGGATTGCATCAAATCGTTTGGATTAGGTGATGGTATAATAATTCACTATTATTATGGATAGCAATAGTTTGGATTTGACGAATCTGGATCTTTGCCGGATTCTTTTTGTGAGGATCCCAGAGATCTGTGAGTTGTGTCCGTTCATTGTACATCATGCGGTCAGAAATCATTTTAAATATTTTTTATTTAAAATTAAACACAATAATACCTCATAAAGACTGATCGCATGATGTACGATGAACATACATCATTTACAAATTCCCATGATGATCAACAAAAGGATCCGGATCATGTTGGGGATTTGACCATAAGTTTGCATGGCAATTGCATGCATTATATCCACTGGAGCCGCATTATCACATCCCTAAAGATATAAAAGAACATTATCACATCCCAGAAAGGTGGGGAATGTGTGCGTTGTCATCATCTCCCAACAAAAAAATGGAATGCATGCATGCGGGAGTATTTCATATTATTGGGAATATTACATCTGGCAGCTTTGATACCCACGGCAAGCATCAAGTGTGTTGGCGTTATAAATACAAGTGGTTCTTCAACATTCAAACCTCCCTTAAAACACATATATTTTTTTATTTTTTTATTTTTTTATTTTTTTTATGAAGAAAATTATTTGTATGATTTTTAATTAGTTACTGGAATTTAAATGTTTTTAAATTAAAATATTCATAAACGTAAATTAAAATACTCTACAGAAATTTTATTTTCATAAAAGTTACCGAAGAAAAAAATTTAGCTAAAATCATTATTTATTAATCTCTAGTTAAAATTTTAAGCTGTAATCATTGAAGGAGTTTGCAGTTTTCAAGCTTAAATTTTTAAGCTTTTTCTCAAGGATTATAGATGGTCTAACAATCGACTTCAGAAAAAATAGTTTATATACGCCATTCTCTCATCCACATCAAGTATATAAGAGAATAATGGACTGACATTAGCCGTTTCCTAAGACATTTATTAAATAATTTAAACATTTATGCTTGTGTGTGTTGTGTGCTCGAATAGAGGTATAGCTAGGTTACATTACACACGCCTACTGGGATATATCTGGAATCCAACGTTAGTTTTAATTTGATGATCATTTGATGAAAACGTTGAGGTACCGAGTACCCCAATTGTTTTTAACTGAAACTGTGATTATGCGATGCGAGTTTGATATCTATTGAAATTGTCAGTCCTTCAGATCAATTTTGAGATTTAGGGTTACCATCTAATTCAATCATGTCTTTGTGGTGGGATTGAATATTTTGGAACAAATTTCTTTTTCCATTTAGTTTCCCGTTTGGTTTCAATTTTACTATCAATACTTTTGGGGATTGAGAAGAGAAAAAAAAGGCAACGTAATCCTATTAGTCGTATCTTGTCGGAATTAAAATTTTATATGATAACGACTGCAGAGGTACTTTCAGTTGCTCTTGAAAAAAAATAAAAAAAACAAAAGAAGAGGATATGTGAGCTATTTTTCTTCAGCTTCTTGTTCTTCTTGGCACGCCTTGGAATGGAATATAGTCTATATAGATGCTAGCTATAGTGTAGAGAGATCATCTTTCTCTATACAAAAATTCACAACCATTGCATATATGGAGGCAGATTCTCTGCTCCTTTTTTTCCCATACACTTCCAGCATCCCTCTGTTTGTGTGATCGCGGTTAAACCACTTTGTCTTATTATTTTTATAAAAAAATCAATATAAAATATTGACGTGACTTAACCTTGACCACATAAATAAGGGAATGATGAAAGTGTATGGGAAAAAAGGAGCAGAGAATCTGCCTCTTGCATATATAATAGCATATGGCACGAATGGTTGATGTGACCTGACAAACTAACTCTGGATTATGTTCTGAATGAAAATACCCCTGTCCGTTTTTTTTTTTTTTTTTTTTTATCAATGGCAGCTGACCCTCTTTAACAGGCCTGATCATCGGCACCTGGTCTTTACAGCAGACGCCTAAAACGTGCTATGATATTGAGCTGAATGTTGGTTCGTTGATGAATGATTCGGTTCGTCCAAGAATGGTTCAACTTCTACGGGTCGTCACATGATTAATAAAGGTCCATAACTGTGTATTATTCAGATAAATAATAATACATATTTGATTGTATGCAAACTGGTTGTAATCGGAGACACTCTCTCTAATGAATGCTCTTTTTTTGTTAAAAACAAAACGTGGAATTGGAACCTTTTAAGGTTTAATGCAAGTGGTCGGCACTTTGTGGTGGGGACATTTGGAGCCAACCCAATACAATACAATACCGACCACTCTTTCTCTCTACCTGAACATGTCGAGTCAAGAAGGTTCGATAAGTTCATCTTTGGCAGCGGCTAATGGCGTCCGCATCCTCACCGTCCCTCCAACCTTATATGGGAATTTTAGGTTCCAAAAGCTAAGCAAGGAAGCCAACAACAGCAATAAGCAAATTTGACGTACCCAAAACAAGAAAAATGTTTTGGTATGGTAAGCAGAATAAACGCTTAGAATGTAATACTAAGGGGGTAGGGGAGTTCGAACACCTCATAACCAAATTTCAATTTCGCTCAAATTTCATTGGCCTAAACCACAAGGCACGGAGTTCAAACACCTTATAACCAAACTTTAGTTTCGCTCAATCTACATTAGCTTATAAGTGACATATCATTACCCTACTACGTTCAGTATAATAAGCCAATTAAGTCCAAATCGATAAACAAAAATGTTATACTACTTGTACCCGTATTAATTTTCTTTTCAATTTTAATTTGTACTCATATATTAATTTCTTTTTGTGCCCATATTTTATAAAGTTTTATTTGTATTTGTACCTATATTTATTTTTATTTATATGTACCAATATTTTATTTTGCTAAATATACCCATGCTAATTATATGTACCAATTTGTATTCGCACTATAACGTTTTCTGTTACATCAAATATTACATTCTTTGATGCACTTTGTTGTACCCTTAGATTCCCCTACTCATCACTCCAGTGTCACAAATGTTGTTTTTGGGATTCAATGGGAGCTCATACAGCCACTCATTTTCAGCCTTGCCATTGAGATCCTACAGCCATAGAAAATGTACGTGCACAATGGGCAAAAGAGTTAGAGAAATCGAGCAAGGTCATAATTAATTCTTAATGGCGTGTTTGATGTTTCTAAGTCAGAATACCCGCTCCTTCAAACCCAAAATTAACAGATCAATTTATTAGTTTGTATGGGCTCCAGTCGTGTTTCGTCTTTTTTATAGGTAGTGTGTACATGAATAGTTATAGTATGTCTACAAATACCAACTCCTTGTTTTGATTATGATTGCGGTGGATTAGTAAACATTTTTGTTCACTCTCCAAACTACAATGTTTAGTGTCTCACGATCGAGCTTGGTGGAATGAGAAAAATAGATGTGATGGTGATTCATGTCGAATACGTTGCTGTACCTAAGCGATTCCGAGGAAGATTTTTTTTTTTTTTTTTTTCCTTCTTCTTCAAAATTTTAATGAACTTGTTATTTGTCAAATTGTGATTTCTATTCATGTAGCATAAGGAAATCAAAAGTGAGTTGGTGGATTTGTCTTATTCTAGTTGCAGTTATTTTACCTTGATCAGAATAAAGGCAAAAAAAAAAGATCATCATAAATTCAAATTTCCCAAAAATGACAGTTGGTGTCATTCTCTCTATGCTCCGCCCACGATCAAGTCTAACAACTTTTTTGGTTTTTAGCACAGGACAAGTAAGGGTAATGACAGTCAATACTTAGTAAAAAAAATCTACAGGTTCCGGCGGATCCCTCCGTCTCCGCCACCATTGCCTTTTGCTCCGCCATCGTTTGTTCCGCCACCATTGACTTTTGATCCGCCACCATTGCGCTTGGCTTCCTCCTTTGACGACGATGCTGGAGGACGGGGAGGAGGAGGACACCCGGAATACTTTGCAACACGCTCGATCATTTCTGTGATGTATTTCATCTCGAGCAAGTGTGTTTGGGATTCCACAAGCAAGTAATCCAAACGGGCATTCGTCTTGAAATAGCACACATCACCTTTCACAACGCCTTCCACAGCTTCGTTCAGGCCACTCTATTTAACTTTGACAAATACTCGGTTGACTTTCATGGCAAACTCTCCCGTTGCAACCATCAAATTGAACTAGGCTAGCTGGTCAAAGAAGTCTACCCTCACAGGGTGAGCAGCAGCTGCGAGTCTCATCGCCATCCCCTGGTTGTCGGGGTGGGAGGTGACTCGAACGACATTTTTCGGGTGGGACACCGAAATGTTAAGCTCTACCTTAACATTCGGTGTTCAGGCACCACCTCCGCCTCTGCCTCTTACAGTAGCCTTGAGTTTTTTAAAGATATGAGACACGCTACCGGCGGAGCGAAACATTGGGCGAGAGAGGGAGTGAGGTGAGAGTCAGAGCGAGAGAGGGAGTGAGGTGATGGTCTAAAATATCGATATTATCTCGATATTTTCATCGAAATTTTCGTGTTTTTGGACTACCGATATTTCCGATATCATCGATATTTTAGACCTTGATAGGAACTCTATGTGGTACTAAGTCACTCATGTATCTTATCATGCAATGTATAAAGTGTAAAATATTGTACTAATTCATTATATATAAATGATTATGGTGTGTTTAAACTTCTTTCATTAATTACTACATATTTTTTACACTCACAATGTTTGCCAACTCACTATATAATCAATTTAAATCAGTTAAATCCATCATGCAATGCATTTCTTTCCAATGTTTTGTGATAAACTAATAGATAATTGACTAAATAAACATCCTGCAAAGTTTCAATAAAAATTTCCAAGTTTTTCTTACAATTTTCGTGGTTTTTATTCAATTTTTATCGACATCGATAATATCCCGATATTTCCATCGAAATTTCCGTATTTTTGGACTATCGATATTTCCGATATCATCGATATTTTAGACCTTGGGTGAGACAAGGTCTAAAATATGGATATTATCTTAATATTTCCATCAAAATTTCTGTGTTTTTTGACTACCGATATTTCTGATATCATCGATATTTTAGACCTTCATAGGAACTTTATGTGGTACTAAGTCACTCATGTATCTTACCATGCAATGTATAAAGTGTAAACTATTGTACTAATTCATTATATAGAAATGATTATGGTGTGTTTAAACTTCTTTCATTAATTACTACATATTTTCTACACTCACAATGTTTGCCAGCTCGTTATATAATCAACTTAAATCAGTTAAATCCATCATGCAATGCATTTCCTTCCAATATTTTGTGATAAACTAATAGATAATTGACTAAATAAACATCCTGCAAAGTTTCAATAAAAATTTCCAAGTTTTTCTTACATTTTCCGTGGTTTTTATTCAATTTTTATCGACATCGATAATATCCCGATATTTCCATCGAAATTTCCGTATTTTTGAACTACTGATATTTCCGATATCATCGATATTTTAGAACTTGGGTGAGAACAAGGTCTAAAATATCGATATTATCCCGATATTTCCATCGAAATTTCCGTGTTTTTGAACTACTGATATTTCCGATATCATCGATATTTTAGACCTTGATAGAACTTTATGTGGTACTAAGTCACTCATGTATCTTACCATGCAATGTATAAAGTGTAAAATATTGTCCTAATTCATTATATATAAATGATTATGGTGTGTTTATACTTCTTTCATTAATTACTACAAATTTTCTACACTCAAAATGTTTGACAGCTCGTTGTATAATCCACTTAAATTAGTAAAATCCATCATGCAATTCATTTCCTTCTAAGTTTTTGTGATAAACTGATAGATAATTGACTAAATAAACATCCTGCAAAGTTTCAATAAAAATTTCCAAGTTTTTCTTACAATTTTCGTGGTTTTTATTCAATTTTTATCGACATCGATAATATCTCGATATTTTCATCGAAATTTCCGTATTTTTGGACTACCGATATTTTCGATATCATCGATATTTTAAACCTTGGGTGAGAGTCAGCCAGGAAAAGATGTGACCTTTAAAGAGAAAAATAGAGAAAGATGTGACCTTTAGTGAGAGAAAGATGTTTATTTTTTTAAGAACAATTGTTTTTATGAGAAATTAGGTCTATCCTTCCTTTTGCTATTTCATTTATTAAAATCTTATTCATTTTTAATTTTTGATCAAGGTCCTTTATATTAATAACATCATTAATTATTTCAATAATAAAATATTTTTATTTTGTAAATATATTCATTTAATGTTAAAAATGTTACAATTAGTATATTTATATTTATACCTAAATTTTTTATCATATATTTTATTTTTAGTTTGTACCCGTATTAATTTTCTTTTCAGTTTTAATTTGTAACCATATATTAATTTCTTTTTGTGCCTATATTTTATAAAGTTTTATTTGTATTTGTACCTATATTTATTTTTATTTATATGTACCAATTTTTTATTTTGCTAAATATACCCATGCTAATTATATGTACCAATTTGTATTCGCACTATAACGTTTTCTGTTACATCAAATATTACATTCTTTGATGCACTTTGTTGTACCCTTAGATTCCCCTATTCATCACTCCAGTGTCACAAATGTTGTTTTCGGGATTCAATGGGAGCTCATCCGACCACTCATTTTCAGCCTTGCCATTAAGATCCTACAGCCATAGAAAATGTACGTGCACAATGGGCAAAAGAGTTAGAGAAATCGAGCAAGGTCATAATTAATTCTTAATGGCGTGTTTGATGTTTCTGAGTCAGAATACCCGCTCCTTCAAACCCAAAATTAACTGATCAATTTATTAGTTTGTATGGGCTCCAGTCGCGTTTCGTCTTTTTTATAGTTAGTGTGTACATGAATAGTTATAGTATGTCTACAAATACCAACTCCTTGTTTTGATTATGATTGCGGTGGATTAGTAAACATTTTTGTTCACTGTCCAAACTACAATGTTTAGTGTCTCACGATCGAGCTTGGTGGAATGAGAAAAATAGATGTGATGGTGATTCATGTCGAATACGTTACTGTACCTAAGCGATTCCGAGGAAGATTTTTTTTTTTTTGTTTTTTTTTTCTTCTTCTTCAAAATTTTAATGAACTTTTTATTTGTCAAATTGTGATTTCTATTCTTGTAGCATAAGGAAATCAAAAGTGAGTTGGTGGATTTGTCTTATTATAGTTGCAGTTATTTTACCTTGATCAGAATAAATACAAAAAAAAAAGATCATCATAAATTCAAATTTCCCAAAAATGACAGTTGGTGTCATTCTCTCTATGCTCCGCCCACGATCAAGTCTAACAACTTTTTTGGTTTTTAGCACAGGACAAGTAAGGGTAATGACAGTCAATACTTAGTAAAAAAAAATCAACAGGTTCCGGGGGATCCCTCCGTCTCCGCCACCATTGCCTTTTGCTCCGTCTTCGTTTGTTCCGACACCATTGACTTTTGCTCCGCCACCATTGCACTTGGCTTCCTCCTTTGACGACGATGCTGGAGGACGGGGAGGAGGAGGACACCCGAAATACTTTGCAACACGCTCGATCATTTCTGTGATGTATTTCATCTCGAGAAAGTGTGTTTGGGATTCCGGAAGCAAGTAATCCAGACAGGCATTCGTCTTGAAAGAGCACACATCACCTTTCACAACGCCTTTCACAGCTTCGTTCAGGCCACTCTATTTAACTTTGACAAATACTCGGTTGACTTTCATGGCAAACTCTCCCGTTGCAACCATCAAATTGAACTGGGCTAGCTGGTCAAAGAAGTCTACCCTCACAGGGTGAGCAGCAGCTGCGAGTCTCATCGCCATCTCCTAGTTGTCGGGGTGGGAGGTGACTCGAACGACATTTTTCGGGTGGGACACCGAAATGTTAAGCTCTACCTTAACATTCGGTGTTTAGGCACCGCCTCCGCCTACGCCTCTTACAGTAGACTTGAGTTTTTTAAAGATATGAGACACGCTACCGGCAGAGCGAAACATTGGGCGAGAGAGGGAGTGAGGTGAGAGTCAGAGCGAGAGAGAGGGATTGAGGTGAGAGTCAGAGCGAGAGAGGGAGTGAGGTGATGGTCTAAAATATCGATATTATCTCGATATTTCCTTCGAAATTTTCGAGTTTTTGGACTACCGATATTTCTGATATCATCGATATTTTAGACCTTGATAGGAACTTTATGTGGTACTAAGTCACTCATGTATCTTATCATGCAATATATAAAGTGTAACATATTGTACTAATTCATTATATATAAATGATTATGGTGTGTTTAAACTTCTTTCATTAATTACTACATATTTTCTACACTCACAATGTTTGCCAACTCACTATATAATCAATTTAAATCAGTTAAATCCATCATGCAATGCATTTCCTTCCAATTTTTTGTGATAAACTAATAGATAATTGACTAAATAAACATCCTGCAAAGTTTTAATAAAAATTTCCAAGTTTATCTTACAATTTTCGTGGTTTTTATTCAATTTTTATCAACATCGATAATATCCCGATATTTCCATCGAAATTTCTGTATTTTTGGACTACCGATATTTCCGATATCATCGATATTTTAGACCTTTGGTGAGACAAGGTCTAAAATATCGATATTATCTTAATATTTCGATCGAAATTTCCTTGTTTTTGGACTACCGATATTTCTGATATTATCGATATTTTAGACCTTCATAGGAACTTTATGTGGTACTAAGTCACTCATGTATCTTACCATGCAATGTATAAAGTGTAAAATATTGTACTAATTCATTATATAGAAATGATTATGGTGTGTTTAAAATTCTTTAATTAATTACTACATATTTTCTACACTCACAATGTTTGCCAGCTCGTTATATAATCAACTTAAATCAGTTAAATCCATCATGCAATGCATTTCTGTACAATATTTTGTGATAAACTAATAGATAATTGACTAAATAAACATCCTGCAAAGTTTCAATAAAAATTTCCAAGTTTTTCTTATAATTTCCGTGGTTTTTATTCAATTTTTATCAACATCGATAATATCGCGATATTTCCATCGAAATTTCCGTATTTTTGAACTACTGATATTTCCGATATCATCGATATTTTAGAACTTGGGTGAGAACAAGGTCTAAAATATCGATATTATCCCGATATTTCCATCGAAATTTTCGTGTTTTTGAACTACTGATATTTCCGATATCATCGATATTTTAGACCTTGATAGGAACTTTATGTGGTACTAAGTCACTCATGTATCTTACCATGCAATGTATAAAGTGTAAAATATTGTACTAATTCATTATATATAAATGATTATGGTGTGTTTAAACTTCTTTCATTAATTACTACATATTTTCTACACTCACAATGTTTGACAGCTCGTTGTATAATCAACTTAAATAAGTTAAATCCATCATGCAATGCATTTTCTTCCAATTGTTTTTGATAAATTGATAGATAATTGACTAAATAAACATCCTGCAAAGTTTCAATAAAAATTTCCAAGTTTTTCTTACAATTTACGTGGTTTTTATTCAATTTTTATCGACATCGATAATATCTCGATATTTTCATCGAAATTTCCGTATTTTTGGACTACCGATATTTTCGATATCATCGATATTTTAGACCTTGGGTGAGAGTCAGCCAGGGAAAGATGTGACCTTTAAAGAGAAAAATAGAGAAAGATGTGACCTTTAGTGAGAGAAAGATGTTTATTTTTTTAAGAACAATTTTTTTTATGAGAAATTAGGTCTATCCTTCCTTTTGCTATTTCATTTATTAAAACCTTATTCATTTTTAATTTTTGATCAAAATCCTTTATATTAGTAACATCATTAATTATTTCAATAATAAAATATTTTTATTTTGTAAATATATTCATTTAATGTTAAAAATGTTACAATTAGTATATTTATATTTATACCTAAATTTTTTATCATATATTTTATTTTTAGTTTGTACCCGTATTAATTTTCTTTTCAGTTTTAATTTGTACCCATATATTAATTTCTTTTTGTGCCTATATTTTATAAAGTTTTATTTGTATTTGTACCTATATTTATTTTTATTTATATGTACCAATTTTTTATTTTGCTAAATATACCCATGCTAATTATATGTACCAATTTGTATTCGCACTATAACGTTTTCTGTTACATCAAATATTACATTCTTTGATGCACTTTGTTGTACCCTTAGATTCCCCTATTCATCACTCCAGTGTCGCAAATGTTGTTTTCGGGATTCAATGGGAGCTCATCCGACCACTCATTTTCAGCCTTGCCATTAAGATCCTACAGCCATAGAAAATGTACGTGCACAATGGGCAAAAGAGTTAGAGAAATCGAGCAAGGTCATAATTAATTCTTAATGGCGTGTTTGATGTTTCTGAGTCAGAATACCCGCTCCTTCAAACCCAAAATTAACTGATCAATTTATTAGTTTGTATGGGCTCCAGTCGCGTTTCGTCTTTTTTATAGTTAGTGTGTACATGAATAGTTATAGTATGTCTACAAATACTAACTCCTTGTTTTGATTATGATTGCGGTGGATTAGTAAACATTTTTGTTCACTGTCCAAACTACAATGTTTAGTGTCTCACGATCGAGCTTGGTGGAATGAGAAAAATAGATGTGATGGTGATTCATGTCGAATACGTTGCTGTACCTAAGCGATTCCGAGGAAGATTTTTTTTTTTTGTTTTTTTTTTCTTCTTCTTCAAAATTTTAATGAACTTTTTATTTGTCAAATTGTGATTTCTATTCTTGTAGCATAAGGAAATCAAAAGTGAGTTGGTGGATTTGTCTTATTATAGTTGCAGTTATTTTACCTTGATCAGAATAAATACAAAAAAAAAAAGATCATCATAAATTCAAATTTCCCAAAAATGACAGTTGGTGTCATTCTCTCTATGCTCCGCTCACGATCAAGTCTAACAACTTTTTTGGTTTTTAGCACAGGACAAGTAAGGGTAATGACAGTCAATACTTAGTAAAAAAAAATCAACAGGTACCGGGGGATCCCTCCGTCTCCGCCACCATTGCCTTTTGCTCCATCATCGTTTGTTCCGCCACCATTGACTTTTGATCCGCCACCATTGCACTTGGCTTCCTCCTTTGACGACGATGCTGGAGGACGGGGAGGAGGAGGACACCCAGAATACTTTGCAACACGCTCGATCATTTCTGTGATGTATTTCATCTCGAGCAAGTGTGTTTGGGATTCCGCAAGCAAGTAATCCAGACAGGCATTCGTCTTGAAAGAGCACACATCACCTTTCACAACGCCTTTCACAGCTTCGTTCAGGCCACTTTTTTTAACTTTGACAAATACTCGGTTGACTTTCATGGCAAACTCTCCCGTTGCAACCATCAAATTGAACTGGGCTAGCTGGTCAAAGAAGTCTACCCTCACAGGGTGAGCAGCAGCTGCGAGTCTCATCGCCATCTCCTAGTTGTCGGGGTGGGAGGTGACTCGAACGACATTTTTCGGGTGGGACACCGAAATGTTAAGCTCTACCTTAATATTCGGTGTTTAGGCACCGCCTCCGCCTACGCCTCTTACAGTAGCCTTGAGTTTTTTAAAGATATGAGACACGCTACCGGCGGAGCGAAACATTGGGCGAGAGAGGGAGTGAGGTGAGAGTCAGAGCGAGAGAGAGGGATTGAGGTGAGAGTCAGAGCGAGAGAGGGAGTGAGGTGATGGTCTAAAATATCGATATTATCTCGATATTTCCTTCGAAATTTTCGTGTTTTTGGACTACCGATATTTCCGATATCATCGATATTTTAGACCTTGATAGGAACTTTATGTGGTACTAAGTCACTCATGTATCTTATCATGCAATGTATAAAGTGTAAAATATTGTACTAATTCATTATATATAAATGATTATGGTGTGTTTAAACTTCTTTCATTAATTACTACATATTTTCTACACTCACAATGTTTGCCAACTCGCTATATAATCAATTTAAATCAGTTAAATCCATCATGCAATGCATTTCTTTCCAATTTTTTGTGATAAACTAATAGATAATTGACTAAATAAACATCCTGCAAAGTTTCAATAAAAATTTCCAAGTTTTTCTTACAATTTTTGTGGTTTTTATTCAATTTTTATCAACATCGATAATATCCCGATATTTCCATCGAAATTTCTGTATTTTTGGACTACCGATATTTCCGATATCATCGATATTTTAGACCTTTGGTGAGACAAGGTCTAAAATATCGATATTATCTTAATATTTCGATCGAAATTTCCTTGTTTTTGGACTACCGATATTTTAGACCTTCATAGGAACTTTATGTGGTACTAAGTCACTCATGTATCTTACCATGCAATGTATAAAGTGTAAAATATTGTACTAATTCATTATATAGAAATGATTATGGTGTGTTTAAAATTCTTTAATTAATTACTACATATTTTCTACACTCACAATGTTTGCCAGCTCGTTATATAATCAACTTAAATCAGTTAAATCCATCATGCAATGCATTTCCGTTCAATATTTTGTGATAAACTAATAGATAATTGACTAAATAAACATCCTGCAAAGTTTCAATAAAAATTTCCAAGTTTTTCTTACATTTTCCGTGGTTTTTATTCAATTTTTATCAACATCGATAATATCGCGATATTTCCATCGAAATTTCCGTATTTTTGAACTACTGATATTTCCGATATCATCGATATTTTAGAACTTGGGTGAGAACAAGGTCTAAAATATCGATATTATCCCGATATTTCCATCGAAATTTTCGTGTTTTTGAACTACTGATATTTCCGATATCATCGATATTGTAGACCTTGATAGGAACTTTATGTGGTACTAAGGGCTGGTTTGGTATTGCTGTGCTTTGAAAAAAAGCTGCTGTAAGAATAAGCGGCTGTGCTGTGAGAATAAGCGGCTGTGAAATAAAGCCAGTAGAGTGTTTGGTAAACTTTTTTGTGAAAGTGCTTTTGGAAAAAAAAGCAGGATGATAGTGTGTCTTTTCATTAAAGGAGCACTGTAGCTCCGTGTGCTTTGAAAAAACTGGCTTTTTTTCAAAGCAGCAAATAGCAGCTTCAGCTTTTCCTTTGATTTTCAGCTTATTCTCACAGCAGCTTCCAAAATAAGCCCTTTTTTTTCAGTTTACCAAACACAAAAATGACCCTCAGCTTTTTTTCACAGTGGCTTTTTTTAAAATCACCTCAATCCCAAACGGGGCCTAAGTCACTCATGTATCTTATCATGCAATGTATAAAGTGTAAAATATTGTACTAATTCATTATATATAAATGATTATGGTGTGTTTAAACTTCTTTCATTAATTACTACATATTTTCTACACTCACAATGTTTGACAGCTCGTTGTATAATCAACTTAAATCAGTTAAATCCATCATGCAATGCATTTTCTTCCAATTTTTTGTGATAAACTGATAGATAATTGACTAAATAAACATCCTGCAAAGTTTCAATAAAAATTTCCAAGTTTTTCTTACAATTTCCGTGGTTTTTATTCAATTTTTATCGACATCGATAATATCTCGATATTTTCATCGAAATTTCCGTATTTTTGGACTACCGATATTTTCGATATCATCGATATTTTAGACCTTGGGTGAGAGTCAGCCAGGGAAAGATGTGACCTTTAAAGAGAAAAATAGAGAAAGATGTGACCTTTAGTGAGAGAAAGATGTTTATTTTTTTAAGAACAATTTTTTTTATGAGAAATTAGGTCTATCCTTCCTTTTGCTATTTCATTTATTAAAACCTTATTCATTTTTAATTTTTGATCAAAATCCTTTATATTAGTAACATCATTAATTATTTCAATAATAAAATATTTTTATTTTGTAAATATATTCATTTAATGTTAAAAATGTTACAATTAGTATATTTATATTTATACCTAAATTTTTTATCATATATTTTATTTTTAGTTTGTACCCGTATTAATTTTCTTTTCAGTTTTAATTTGTACCCATATATTAATTTCTTTTTGTGCCTATATTTTATAAAGTTTTATTTGTATTTGTACCTATATTTATTTTTATTTATATGTACCTATTTTTTATTTTGCTAAATATACCCATGCTAATTATATGTACCAATTTGTATTCGCACTATAACGTTTTCTGTTACATCAAATATTACATATTTGATTCACTTTGTTGTACCCTTAGATTCCCCTACTCATCACTCCAGTGTCACAAATGTTGTTTTCGGGATTCGATGGGAGCTCATTCGGCCACTCATTTTCAGCCTTGCCATTGAGATCTACGACCATAGAAAATGTACGTGCACAATGGGCAAAAGAGTTAGAGAAATCGAGCAAGGTCATAATTAATTCTTAATGGCGTGTTTGATGTTTCTAAGTCAGAATACCCGCTCCTTCAAACCCAAAGTTAACATATCAATTTCTTAGTTTGTATGGGCTCCAGTTGCGTTTCGTCTTTTTTATAGTTAGCGTGTACATGAATAGTTATAGTATGTCTACAAATACCAACTCCTTATTTTGATTATGATTGCGGTGGATTAGTAAACATTTTTGTTCACTCTCCAAACTACAATGTTTAGTGTCTCAAGATCGAGCTTGGTGGAATGAGAAAAATAGATGTGATGGTAAATATTTTTTTTCCTCTTCTTGATCAACAATACGATAAATGATGAAAGGTAAGAGGCCTAATTTAAATGAGATCTAAGACACACGCGTTCCACACCCAGTGAAAAAAATCTCTTCGTATTTGATACATAAATATTTGAAACACGTATTCAATATCCTACATCTTAATTCTACGGTAAAAACACACAAAACTATACATGTTGGACAAGACGTGTCCAAAATCGTGTTCTATCCACTGAATCTAATCAATAATCCACAACTCAATTGCTAATCGAGATTTGTAATAAATTTTTCCCGTTAGATGAAATTTGGAAGGCCCGGATCACTTGATCCGATGATCTTGGTGGAAGAGATTCAGAGAGGATCACTTTCCAAAATGTACGATGAGATAATTAGATCATATCGTATAGCACAGATAAATGGGTAAATTTAAAAGGATAAAACCTACGTAGATTTATATGATGCGGTAAAAAAATTTCCATGGCACTCAAATTAAATTAATCACGCCTAGTTACCATTAACGATGTATTCTAAGAAAGCTTCTTAAGATTCATATAAAACATTCCAAATATGTTTAAGTAATTTTTTTTCATATTCCAACTTGAATATTTTTTTCAATATAAAAAACTTACTAATATTTATCTTACTTGATAAATGATAAGATCGTTTTTGAATAGCCCATAACGTTTTCCTTTGAAGGTACCATTGTAGATAATTTGGGATTGTGTAAATCCTAGATAGATTTGAATACTAGTTATTTTTTATGATTGTATTTACTTGGAGGACAAGTTAATGCTTTCCTTATCTTCTACTATAAAGTATAATTAGAGTTATTGTGTAGGGGAAACAGGCCCAAAAGGGTTGAAGCCCAAGTGGGCTAACCTTGGACAAGGCCCAAAAAGAGTGGGTTTGATTCGGGGCACCCAAGCTTTGCCGGGTGCGTGTGATCGCCGGAGTTAGCTAAACAGCGCCGCCACGTTTGTGGTGTTCTCAGGCGAGGCCAAGTCGAGGTGTAACCAAAAACCCACAGCCTTGCGGAGGTCTGCGAGTGCAGAATCCAATTCTCACAGAGAGAGAGGGAAGGAAGAGAGACAACAGAGCAATAGTTATTATTTATATTTTTGTGTGTAAATTTTGATATCACTACAAACCAAAGAGCAATGCTCCGTTCACCAAAAAAAAGAGCAAGTGACTACTGCCAGCATTTCCAACAAATACCAAGTAAAAACTACCAACTTTTTGCTCCTAAAAAAAAAAACTCCAGAAAAATCATCCGGTTCCAGCAGATCCCCTCCGTCACCGTTTGCTTTGCCACCCTTGTCGTTTGCTCCTCCACCCTTGCCCTCCGACTTGCCATTACTGTTCTTGTCATTGGCTCCCTCCTTCGGTGGTGCTGGAGGACGGGCAGGAGGAGGAGGAACTCCCTTTGGAAGGGAGTGTTCGGCAACATACTCCATTACCTATGTGAGGTATTTCATGTTCTCTGAGTTTGTTTTTAACCTTCCGAAGCAAATACTGGAGTCGTTCCTCCACCTCATTGTTCAAAATGCCAGCTTCATTGAACAATGAAGTGGAGGAACGACTCCAGTATTTGCTTCAGGAGGTTAAAAAAAACTCAGAGAACATGAAATACCTCACAGAGGTAGTGGAGTATGTTGCCAAACACTCCTTACCAAAGGGAGTTCCTCCTCCTCCTGCTGCCCGTCCTCCAACACCGCCGAAGAAGGGAGCCAATGACAAGAACGGTAACGGCAAGTCGGAGGGCAACGGTGGTGGAGCAAACGGTGACGGAAGGGATCTGTCGGACCGGAGGATTTTTCTGGAGGTTTTTTTTTAGGAGGAAAAAATTGGTAGTTTCTGTTGGAGGGTTTTTACTTGGTATTTGGGAAATTTGTTGGAAATGCTGGCAATAGTCACTTGCTCTTTTTTGTTCTTTTTTTTTTTGTGAACAAAGCATTGCTCTTTGGATTGTAGTGATATCAAAATTTACACACAAAAATATAAACAATAACTATTGTTCTGCTCTCTCTCTTCCTTCCCTCTCCTTCTCTATCCTCTGTGTGAATTGAGAATTGGATTATGCACTCGCAGACCTCCGCAAGACTAGGTTTTTGCTTACACTCCGACTCGGCCTTGCCTGAGAACACCACAAACGTGGCGGCACCGTTTAGCTAACTCCGGCGATCACACGCACCCGGCAAAGCTTGGGTGCCCCGAATCAAACCCATTCTTTTTGGGCCTTATCCAGGGTTAGCCCACTTGGGCTTCAACGCTTTTGTGCCGGTTTCCCCTACACAATGACTTTAATTATACTTTATAGTAGAAGATAAGGAAAGCATTAACTTGTCCTCCAAGTAAATACAATCATAAAGGATTAAAAATAGGGAACTTTAACGAAAAGCATCCGGTACTGTTCATTTTAACGAAAAACCACATTTTTACACTAAAAAGTCAATCCTGGTACTATTCACTTTACCCTTTATTTTGTCCTTATCATTAAAACTCAAAGTTTTCAAGCCCTTTTCATTAGTTTTCCTTTAAAAATAACTAGTATTCAAATCTATCTAGAATTTACACAATCACAAACCCAAATTATCTACAATAATACCTTCAAAGGAAAATGTTATGGGCTATTTGAAAACAGTCTTATCATTTATCAAGTAAGATAAATATTAGTAAGTTTTTTATATTGAAAAAAAAATTCAAGTCGGAATATGAAAAAAAATTACTTAAACATCTTTGGAATGTTTTATATGAATCTTAAGAAGCTTTCTCAGAATACATCGTTAATGGTAACTAGGCTAGTGTGTGTGAAGAACAAATATACAAGTGATTAATTTAATTTGAGTGCCATGGAAATTTTTTTACCGCATCAAAAAATTATTACAAATTTTAAGGAATCAAAACAGGTGTGCCATTTTCATTTTTAAGGGCACACATTCCACATGGCTTGAGACGAAATAGATAGAATTTCGGACAGGAATACCAAGAATTTTCATTTTTTGAGATATATATTTTAAATTTCTACTACTCTGATTTATATAGTTATATTCCTATCACTTCCAAGTTTTGTACTAGTTGTTTGACATGATAAGCAGTGCAGTTATTTTGGCATCAGATGACATTCAGTCATATCTCTGAACATCGATCACAAGATGCTTTGCAAAAACTAACCTTCCTAGAAATCAGATTTAGTGCATTTGCATAGCTCACATCCTGCTTGCCAGTCGTCTCATACTCATCTCGCAAAATTGAATAGATATCACTGATAGGATCCAGACCAGATTTCTGCCGATCATCTGAGCACAAAGAGAACTTCGACATATGCAGACGGCAGAACATCATTCTTGCACCCCAAACCCTATGCCAATGTAGATGGCTAGAAACTATTCCATTTCGCCACCTCGGTAATTTTTTATGCACAGCATATATTGCTGTATCATTTCTTGCCATCTCATTCTTTTGTGATACACAGCATATATTTACGGAACCGCATTTATATAAACGAAAATATGAAAAGCAGGACTTACAGCCGATATTCGAAGAATGCTGAGCAGAGTTCTCACAGTTGTATAGGAGTGGGGTGCATTCGATTTAGCTTCTTCTTGCCGAATGCTAGAGTAGGAACTAGTAATATACTCCTCAAGTTCCTGTGGGACTGAAGGAGACAATCTTCTCACCGCAGAAATATATGCCCTGAAAAAAATTAATAAAAGAATCTTATCAGAAAGTCCCACAATCAGCAGACTTGAAAATAAAGATTTAGGTAGTTTTACAAATTACAAGTTCTATACAGACTTATATTCGTTCGTATGTAGAAGTGATCAATAGAAAGACTAAAACAAAAGAGAATATCCTGAAATCAGTACTGCTGAGCTTTCCATGGTAAAAGATGTGAAATTTACCGAATAACAGATGGCTCAAGTGGAGTGAAGCCAAGAGCCGGAGATTCTTTATTCTGGTGACATAGACAACATGCCTAGCCATCTCAAGATCACTATCCATATCTGCTCGATCCAGGATTAACCAAGAAAGATCAAATCTTGACAAAAGGGCTGGTGGAAGATTAATGTTTTCAGCAGGAGTTCCACGTAGGTCATATCTACGGAGTTCTACAAGTCTTGCATTTTGAAAAATATGCCTAAAGAATTCATTCGAAAACCCGAAAACAAAAAGATTGACAAACTTTCTCGTATAAACTCACACGATGGTATGTGGATGCATGTAATGTACGTATATATTTTTTATTTTCTTATGCACCATCACCACATTTATTCTACTCGTAACTTGCATGACCAAGCTCGATTGCTAACCACTATTAGACTAGACATTATTGACACAAAATTCAATTTTAAAATTTAGCCTTCTTAGCACCATAAAAAGAATCCAACGAAAAAAGCCCAAAAAAAAATTTCACTTATAAAAAAGCCTTTACAGTCACATCATCACTCTCACGTCACTCCCTCTCACATCTTTTCTGTTTCAACCAAGCAACCCAGAATGGCGTTCCGCGCTGGTAGCATCGCTTAACTGTTAAGAAAATTGAAGGGTGCTATAAGAGACGGAAGTGGAGCCCAAGCCATGGCCCGAACACCAAATGTCAAGGTAGAACTTGACATTTCGGCGTCCCACCGAAAAGATGTCGTTCGGGTGACCGCCCACCCAAACAACTATCTGATAGCGAAGTAGCTGCTCAGCCTGAGAGGACAGGGTTCATAGATCACCTTGCATAGCTTAACTTGGCCTTCACAACTGGTCGTGAAAGCTCGTCGAGCTTTTCTGAAGGCTAAGGTAAGCGGAGTCAATGAAGCTGCAAAAGGCATTTTGAACAATGAGGTGGAACAACAACTCCAGTATTTGCTTCGGGAGGCTGAAAAAAACTCAGAGAACATGAAATACCTCACAGAGGTAGTGGAGTATGTTGCCAAACACTCCTTACCAAAGGGAATTCCTCCTCCTCCTGCTCGTCCTCCAGCACTGCCGAAGGAGGGAGCCAAGGCAAGAACGGTAACAGCAAGTTGGAGGGCAATGGTGCCGGAGCAAACGATGATCCTCCTGCCTATCCTCAAGCATCGCCAAAGGAGGGAGCCAATGGCAAGAATAGTAACGGCAAGTCGGAGGGCAATGATGGCGAAGCAAACGGTGATGGCAGGGATCTGCAGGAACCAGATAGTTTTTCTGAAGGTTTTTTAGGAGGAAAAAGTTGGTAGTTTCTGCCGGAACGGTAACGGCGAGTCACTTGCTCTGTTCACCAAAAAAAACAAAAACAAAAAACAAAAAAGAGCAAGTGACTCGCCGTTACCGTTCCGGCAAAAACTACCAACTTTTTCCTCCTAAAAAACCTCCAAAAAAATCATCTGGTTCCGGAAGATCCCCGCCATCATCGTTTGCTCCGCCACCATTGCCCTCCGACTTGCCATTACTGTTCTTGCCATTGGTTACCTCCTTCGACGATGCTTGAGGACAGGCAGGAGGATCACCGTTTGCTCCGGCACCATTGCCCTCCGACTTGTTGTTACTGTTCTTGCCATTGGCTCCCTCCTTCGGCGATGCTGGAGGACGAGCAGGAGGAGGAGGAACTCCCTTTGGTAAGGCCTGTTTGGCAACATACTCCACTACCTCTGTGAGGTATTTCATGTTCTCTGAGTTTTTTTCAGCCTCCCGAAGTAAATACTGGAGTTGTTGTTCCACCTCATTGTTCAAAATGTCTTTTGCAGTTTCATTGACTCCGCTTTCCTTAGCCTTCAGAAAAACTCGGCGAGACCAGCTCTCCGGTTGTGAAGGCCAAGTTAAGCTATGCAAGGTAATCTATGAACCCTGTCCTCTCAGGCTGAGCAGCAGCCATCAGCTGCTTCGCTATCGGATAGTTGTTTGGGTGGGCGGTCACCCGAACGACATCTTTTCAGTGGGACGCCGAAATGTCAAGTTCTAACTTGACATTCGGTGTTCGGGCCATGGCCGGGGCACCGCCTCCACTTCCGCCTCTTACAACACCCTTCAATTTTCTTAACAGGTAAGCGATGCTACCGGCACGAAACGCCATTCTGGGTTGCTTGGTTGAAACAAAAAAGATGCGAGAGTGAGAGAGGGAGTGATGTGAGAGAGGGAGTGACGTGAGAGTGATGATGTAACTGTAAAGGCTTTTTTATAAGCGGAAATTTTTTTTTTTGGGCTTTTTTCGTTGGATTCTTTTTATGGTGCTACGGAGGCTAAATTTGAAAATTTTAATTTACAAATTGAATTTTGTGTCAATAATGTCTAGTCTAATAGTGGTTAGCAATCGAGCTTGGTCATGCAAGTTACGGGTAGAATAAATGTCGTGGTGGTGCATAAGAAAATAAAAAATATATACGTACATTACATGCATCCACATACCATTGTGTGAGTTTACACGAGAAAGTTTGTCGATCTTTTTGTTTTCGGGTTTTCGAATGAATTCTTTAGGCATATTTTTCAAAATGCAAGATTTTATTACACCCTGAACAAGTGTGGCAAACTCATGTAATTAGTCTTATATATGAATATATGATAGCATATTATCTTCTGGACAACCGAAAAAATTAACACAACTCGCACTATAAGGTTTTCTGTTACATCAAATATTATATTCTTTGATTTACTTTGTTGCACCCTTGGATGCCCTTGATCATCACTCGTGTCACAAATATTGTTTTTGGGGATTCGGTGGGAGCTCACCCTGCCACTTATTTTCAGCCTTGCAATTGAGATCCTACAGCCATTGAAAATCATGTACGTGCACAATGGGCCTTAGAGAAATCGAGCAAGGTTTATGAGTCAGAATACCCGCTCCTTCAAACCCTAAATTATCAGATCAATTTCTTAGTTTGTATGGGCTCCAATCACGTTTCGACTTTTTTATTGTTAGTGTGTACATGAATAGTTATAGTCTGTATACAAATACCAACTCTTTATTTTGATTATGATTGCAGTGGATTAGTCAACATTTTTGTTCACTATACAAATTACAATGTTTAGTGGCTCACAATTAACCTTGGTAGAATGAGAAGAATAGATGTGGTGGTGGTACATGTCGAATACGTTGCTAAATTTTGTACAATGGAGGAAGGTTTTATTTATTTATTTATTTATTTTTTTTTGTCTTCTTCTTCAAAATTTTAATGAACTTTTTATTTGTCAAATTGTGATTTATATTCATGTAGCATAAGGCAATCAACAGTGGGTTTACGCAGAAGGTTTGCTATGTGAAGGAGGTGGATTTGTCCTATTAGTTTTTTTACGACCACGGTAAGGAAGAAGAAAAGGTCATCGTAAATTCAAAATTATGAAAATAACTGTTGGTGTCATTCTCTGTTGCTCATCCCACGATCAACAACCCTCTGGCTGCGGTTAGTCTAACAACTCTCTTTCGGTTTTGAGCATACATATATTATATATATATATATATATATGTATATATATGTATGTATGCTAAGGAGACTAAATTTTAAAAATCAAATTTACGAAATAAATGATGTGTCAATAATACACTTTATTTATATTTCAATTATCTACAACCACATTATTTGATTTGCAAATTTCACTAAAATTAACTCCTAATATTAATATTTATTATGATTGCGGTGGATTAGTAAATTACATGCATGTTTCTTGAAAAACTAAACATTACAACAATCAAGCCCTATTAGCTTGAGACAAAGTAATGGTGACTACCAACTAATGAAAACGTGCATTCAAACCGTCGAAGTTATAAACAGAATTGAAGACAAACTGACCTGCAAGTCTTTGAGCTCAAAGTGGCCACGGGAAGGCCAATTTGGAGGAGGAACACGGTCTACAAGCTTCCATGATGCTTCTGATGGAATGTTTGTAAACTGTTATATCCTCTCAACCGACACCATCCTATTTTCAACGACGCAGCTAAAATATATGACCCCAGAACAGCACACCATTAAGGGACAGTCCGTAGGAGACAGTTAAACCAACATTCTCTGCACCATAAAGGAAAAACCGGTTTAGTCAAATCTGTGCAACAAACAATCATCCACTGTCGCTCATTTATGTTAGATATATCAAAACACGATGCTAACACTCCTCAAATCTTGCTTATAGCCGAGACTCGATCTGACATTATAATAATAATGAACTAAAACAAGAAGGATCGGGAAGGTTTAAATACCTGGCTTTATAATACTGCTTGGCAACAAGATCATGAACATAGTGGAAATGCAGAAAAGTAAACTCCCAGGCATCTCCAATCGGAAACCCAATCACTCATTGGACCCATAGTTGTGGAAATCCATACGCAAGTTGGCATTAACTCGTTTAATGTTTTCCTTGGAGAACATGTTTTGCATTCTGAAAGAGCGAATTGTCATGACCCCTAATATGCTTTCTGAGAAATGATGGATTACAGGAGCTTTCGTGATTGAATCGAGTCAAGTTAACTCTCGAGACGATGCAAGAAAATAACCCTAAAATAGAATAAGTACAAAAGTCTTCAGCATTGAGTGCAACATTATAGTTACAGGTTACTGATAAATATTAACACCGTAACAAAATGAACGAACATACCCGATACCAGACTTTAAGCCAAGCAAGCGGAATCAGCAAGAATACAGTGGGACATGAATATTGGCATACGATGATAAAGATGGCAAGCACAGTAAAGAACATGGCAATGGTAATTCCCAACATGAAGGGAAGAAGTCGATCGATATTCGTCTGATCAGTTGATGCCTGATGGACAGAAAAATCCTCATCAGTTAACATCAAGTATGACAAAAGCTTACCCTACTCAGAATTCTTCCAAAATTGGTGAAGTATCGAAAAACGACATGGGGGCATGCAGGATGCCGTGAAGAATTTGCTTGAAAAATGTTTGAGTTGTTTTAAGCCCCACAAACATCACAGCAAGTGCTTTTATAAATACCACAACAAATATTGCTAACAACCAGAATTTTACGAAGAAGGTTGCGTGTTCCCTCTTCTCAAAAAGACGAGTGTTAACCCCAGCACTTCTAGATCGCACAGACATTATCTGCAATCATTGCCAATGTGAAAGTAAGCTACTAGTAGACTCCTTTTTTCCTTCTTTTTCCTTTGAAACAAAAATACAGCTTCAGCGAGCCTGGGTTAAAGAAAAAACAATTGAGCGTACCTTCTCAAGGAGCTGTTCCATGTTTGCCTCCATGCCCACAATATTACTTTTCATTCTGATGGAAAAATCATATAAGATTGGCCGAATTGAATTTGACGACATAAGAGATTTTTTGTTAAATTATATACAAGCCAAAACACAATAAATGTTATATGGCCCGTATTAGCAGAGATTTCATCGACATGTAAAAGTAAACAAATCAATAAAAATAAAGATTTACTGTTTAATAGTATCTGTCACGCTAATAAACTTGTTGTAGTTCTCGTATACTAACATTTGTAAGTCAGTATCAAGATTCTTTATCTCAGCAGCCATTTCAACGTGTCTCTGTAGAAGCCCTTCCAAGTTTGACCTGTGTACCTGCAAAGTTCATACAACTCACAATGCTGATTCAAAGTTCGAATATCTGCCTCATATTCGATAACAAAATGAGCATATTATGATCATTCAAAATTCAAATTACAAATGCCACAAATCATGCGCAATCAACTTATCGGATAAATTCCTAACCGAATTTCATTTCCAATTGTATTACGAAAACCAATGGTTTCGTTCCACTCCACTAAATTCCCAGCTCAATTCAAAACAACTTGATGACATTTTATTTGAGCAGCCACTAATTCCATTTTTTCGCCTCTACAAACTTCGCTACGACGTAAATAACATAAATTTCACGACACAGCCTTCCAATTCAACCCTAAATCTGCCCTAATTACTACCAGTGAATCAGTCATGTATTTGGTAAAACATAAGAGTTGGAGATTGTACAAGGAGATGCATGTACTGGTCGGGATCGAAAGAGGTGGAGTTGATGGCGTCGAGAGTGCCGCACTTGGACGAGGAATTAGAGTTGGGAGACGACATCGAAGGGTCAGGGGAGTAGAAAGCTCGACAGCAGATCCCTCATCCTCTTCGCCTTCTCGTCCAGCGGCACGTCGTCCACCTCCATTCCTACTCTACTTCTTCAACCTTCAGTCTCTGTGTGTGTTGATTGAATCTTGATCCAAGATTTGGCGCTGCTGGAATGTGACAGGAATTTTGTTATAGAGATACAGTTATGATTTTGTTAAACGACGAACTAGTTGCAAGTCTGGGTAAAAGCATCGCTCGGTCCTACAAATACCTTCACCATTCTTACCACATTTAAAGCCGAAGATAAAAAGTACAAGGTAGATAAGAATCATATCTAAAATTTGTACAATCAATTACATCTCAACAAGTGGCACTTGAAATTCTATTTGAAATATTATTAATATTACATAAATATAAGAAATCTGGATAGTTACTCACTTTAGCGACACGTGTTACTCGAAATCCTATCAGAAAAATTATTGAGATTACATAAAGATAAAAAATCTGGAGAGTTACTCACGTTAGCGACACGTGTCACTCGAAATCATATTCAAAAAATTATTGAGATTATATAAAGATAAAAAATTCGAAGACTTATTCATTTGGCGACAAGTGACACTTAAAATATGTCCAAAAATTTTATTTTAATATGGCAGTTTAATTTAATTAACCATATTAATTTAATTAAAATAATAAATTATGTTTGGCTTATGACCCTTTGCCCCCTCGGTTGTAGATGATTTTTTGTCAAATGACTATGTTTGGCCTATGGCCTTTTGGCTTCCTCGGTTGGAGATGGTGTAAAATATGGCCTAGCGTTGTTCATTAAAATATAATTTCTTGTAGAGCTATAGGTCTAAAAGGAGTCATTTGATCCTCATTTGGTAGAAGATGGTCTACTGTTTACTTTGGAATAAACGACATGTCACCACGTCGTTTAAGGGTAACTTTAATGAAAAGCTCCCGGTACTGTTCATTTTAACGAAAAACCACATTTTACATTAAAAAATCAATCATGGTACTATTCACTTTACCCTTTATTTTGTTCTTATCAATAAAATTCAAAGTTTTTAAGTCATTTTCATTAGTTTTCCTGTCGTATAAGTGGTAAAATTGATTAATTTTGAGGTTGTCTTTACCTCGTTGGTTTAGACAATGACTCTGTTCAATTGTTCATGTATAAAATATTAATAATTGCTTTTTATCTTTCAAAGGAAGCAAAAGTTGTTTTACCTTCATGACATTTTTGGTAAAAACCAACCTAATGGTTTTTACAAAGTTTGTTTTGTTTTTAAGCACAATCTAATTACAACATTTGGCTCATAATCTCCACTAGGCTGATATTTCAAAAGATTTTCTTCCATACTCGGCGATGATTTTCTTTCTTTTTCGTCAATTAATTTGCAACAAATTTAGTAACACAACTAAGATTCGGATTAAGGAATGAACATTTTGTTCCTTCGAAGGTTAAGATCCTTTTTGTTGGGTCTGACCTATACCCTTTACCTAATTTGTTAACATTAATTTTATTGGCCAAGAGAAACATGCATGCACGAAGACAAATAAAAGGCTTCATATTATAAGGGTTAGAGTGGCCAAATCTTTGTGCACCACTAAAATTTAGCACTGCCAAACAAGCTTTTGTTGCCTTTTTTTGGCTGACTGAAATAGGAGAAAAGGAATAAGAAAAGTGTTTTAGATAAACAATAAGAGATATAAAAATGTTATTCTTACTATTTATTTGTACAATTTATTTAATAAAGATGAAACCTACATGAGTTGGCAGGATCTTACCCTCCATTAAATAGATAGTACAAGTAGATGGTATGGTAAGTGTATCATTACTCTAAGAGATAACATCCATATATTTTTTGAATCATCTAACAATTTTTTTTAAATCTATTAAATTGAAAACTTGTTAGTTATTCATATATATTTAACAAATGGATAAGAGAACACTTAACATGAATTATCATTTTCTTTACTTATATGAATGACTAAACATAATCTCAATTGTAAGTGGTCAAATATCTTAGTAGATAAAATTGTGAACACGGAAAATTCCTGAAACGAAAGAGACAAGAACAACGTGCACAAACAAATATTTGTATTTTTGATGATTTTGGGTTACAATTTCTCTATAACTTGATCTTCTGATTCGATCTCCGTGAGGTGTGTATTTGTGGATGTTTCGTTGATCCAAGGGCCGTTGATGCTTGATCTTGGATGAACTGTTGGAAGTTTCTTCAAAGGGCCGTGGGCTTGATCTTTGAAGGTGGATTTGAGCGGATCTTCAAGGAGCCGTTGGGGCTTGATCTTGAAGAACAGTGATGAACGGATCTTCAAGGGGTTTTGGGCTTGATCTTGAAGAACAGTGATGAACAGATCTTCAAGGGCTTTTGGGCTTAATCTTGAAGAACGGTTGGATGTGTGTGGATTTGTCGACGTTGTTGATCCAAAGGGCCGTTGGGGCTTGATCTTGGATGAACGGATGATGAACGATGATGCTTTCTTCAAGGGTCGTCGGGGCTTGATCTTGAAAGAACGATGAACGAAGAATGAAGAAGGCTTTCTTGATTCTTCGGGAACCTGGATGCTTGAGAGCTTCGGAGTTTCAGAGCTTCAGAGCTTCAAGGTCTAATATGAATTCGTCCCCTTAAATGAATGAAATGGGCTTGTATTTATAGCATTTTCCAAGGCCTAATTTTGAATATAATATCCCAGATGAAATAAGTCGTTTCTGCCAGGTGTTGACACGTGTCCTATTTGATGACTTTTCCAACTCGTTTCAATTTTCGTTGAGTCGCACGCTATGTGTAAAATTTATGTAATACATGAGCGTTGACACTTTGATTTATCGGTCAACATTTATTTACCGAAATTTCGATGTCTACAAATGCCCCCACTTCAAGCCGCGTCGTGTACATGTGATTGTCGCGTGTAGGAGATGCGTTTTGAAGTCCCTTACTGTAGATGTCGATCCAAGGGCCGTCGAGGCTTGATCCTGAATTGGGCTGGAGATTTCTTCAAGGGCCGTTGAGGCTTGATCTTGAATTGGGCTTGAGATTTCTTCAAGGGCCGTTGAGGCTTGTTCTTGAACTTTTGTTTGAAATTTCTTCAAGGGCCGTCGAGACTTGATCTTGAAGGTTGAAATTGGACCACAAGGAGCTTCATGTGGTAGATGATCTTTGGCTTTGGTAGTGGGTGAATCGGCACGTATTTTGTTGCGCTTGTTGACTTTCCACAGCTTTGATCTTAAACTGGGTTGGAGGTTTTTCTGGATTCCTCCAATTATTGATTTTCCACAGCTTATTCTTGAACTAGGTTTTTGATTCAAGGGTGGTAGACACTTAATCTTGAATCGGACTTGTGATTTCCTCAAGGCCGTCGATGCTTGATCTTGAAATTGGCTGGAAACTTCTTCAAGGGTCGTCGGGGCTTGATTCTTGAAGGTTGACTCGAACATATTGTAAGCAGGCACGAGGTGAAGGTGGCGACTTGTTGCTTTGTTCAATCTTTCTAATTCACACTTGAGCAGTTTGGTCAGCGGTATGATCTTCAAGATTAATGGGCTCTTCTTCCAGTTGGTGACTTGATCTTTAAGGATTTGACTCAACAGTGGTGAAACGGCACATGCAGCCCACAACGCCTAGCAAGTCGACCCAAGAATTTGAGGGTCAAAACGAGTCCACCGTCCATAGTGATTGCACCCTGATGATATGAGATACTTTTGATTTTGACGAAGTAGCGGATGAATCAGCACGTGCTTGGTTGCACTTGTCTCCACATGCTTCAAGGTATCATTTTCACTTGCCTTATCTGTTCTTCAGGCAGATGTGGCAGCTTCTTTGGAAGTACAGCAGCAGTGGGAGACGAGTACTCGATAGCAGTGCTAGGTAGGCAATCAGGGAAGGGCTCCAAGCAGTCGGTTCTTTACCCGAGTTTGAGTGGAGGTTCCGGCATATTGTTTTCCTTATCCTTGTCTTTGTAGGTAAGAACAAGGACAAAGGAAAGGACAGGGAGAACGCATGATATGAGATACTTTTGCTTTCTACCCTGGTGATATGAGATACTTTTGCTTTGGTGTCATTTGTTTGCCGAGGTACCCCAATGAATGAGGAACACTGAATGACTCGGGAGGCTTCGTTGGGAAGGCCTTCTCGGAGATGAAGAAAGGTTCTGTATGTCTGCCTCGCTACGGATGGTGAATGTGGACAGTTATAGGGAGTTCCTTAATACCTATAGAGGTACTGTTCTTTCACTCGTGTCAGCAACCAATGCGTGATTGATCAATATGGCTTCACGTGCTTTCTTCTTTATCAGAAATCTTCGACAAATTGTCCGTAATTTGCGCAAAGTTGAGTGTGCATATGACAGGTGATGACGCGGCTGAAAAAGACTGGCGCCTCTTCGATATCTGGGATCGGCGCTTTGACAAATTGCCCGTGATTTTCGCAAAGCTGAGTTTGCGTGTGACGGGTGCCGACGCGTCTGGAAAAGCAAGATGCTTCTCCGATTTCTGAGCTTGCCTCTTCGATTTTTGAACGGCCTCTTCGAATTCTGAGCTCGCCTCTTCGATCTCTGAAATCCTGTCGAGTGCTGATTTTTTATAGAGGCATGCAGTTCGTTTCAAAGCACACTTGAATTTTCACTTGTGAAAACTCCCCTCTTGTACTTCTAAGGTTTTGATTTGTCCAATCTCTTCTTCCTTCAATACTTTGAAAATGTCTGGACCCTCCGACCGTCGTTTTGATTTGAACCTTGGTGAAGAGGTAGTCCCGTCTTCTCCAGATAACATATGGCGCCCATCATTCATATCCCCTACTGGTCCTCTTACTGTTGGGGATTCGGTGATGAAGAATGATATGACCGCTGCGGTGGTGGCCCGGAACCTTGTCACTCCCAAAGATAACAGACTACTTTCCAAACGGTCTGATGAGTTAGCTGTTAAGGATTCTCTGGCTCTCAGTGTGCAGTGTGCAGGTTCTGTGTCTAATATGGCCCAACGCCTATTTGCTCGAACCCGTCACGTTGAATCATTGGCGGCTGAAGTGATGAGTCTCAAACAGGAGATTAGAGGGCTCAAGCAGGAGAATAAACAGTTGCATAAGCTCGCACATAGCTATGCGACAAACATGAAGAGGAAGATTGACCAGATGCAGGAATCTGATGGTCAGATTTTACTTGATCATCAGAGGTTTGTGGGTTTGTTCCAGCAGCATTTGCCTTCTTCTTCTGGGGCTGTACCGCGTAATGAAGCTCCAAATGATCAACCTTTGGCTCCTCTTCTTCCTGGAGTTCCGCCGAGTGGTGTGACTTCAAACAGTCAACCTCCGGCGCCTCTCATTTCTGGAGCTCTGCCGAGTGGTGAGGCGGCACCTGATCGTCCTTGAAGATCCCCTCTTGTAAATTTGATTTGATTTGATTTTTTTTTTAATGGGTATGTATAATGCAAATTTATGTAAAATTTCCAGAAAAAATAAATAAAATGGACTTTTATTTCTCTTAATGCTTTTTTTTTTTTTTTTTTAATTTATTTATTATTATTTTTTTATTTGCACATGGTGCCAGAGCACCAAAGATAAAACTTTTTTTTTTCTCTCTCTTTAATCATGGTGCCAGACGCACCAAAGATCAAACATTTATATTTTTTGCCTTTAATCACGTGGTGCCAGCACCACTTTGCTCCACTATGTTGTTTTTTTTTATTTTTTTATTATATATATATTTATATAAATTCTGGTGATGGGATGAAGAACTTCAGGGAAGGACGAAGACGGAGAGGGCTGTAGAGTGACGAGCTCGAGGGAGGCCAGGCGCTGCGGTAGAAGGAGTCGATGCCGAGAGCGCAGCCCAACTTGCTCCGGGTGTGCGCACCATGTACAGCAGGCGGAGCGAGAGAGACGCCAACGGCAAGGATTTCGACCTCGAGAGAGACGGCTCTCGTGGCATCAGCGACGAAGAGGATGGCGAGTCGTGCAGGAAGAAGCTCAGGCTCTCCAAGGATCAATCTCCGATGTCTCTGCGACATCCAGCCCAACCCCTCTTCACCATTAGAGCTCCACATTCGAGATGCTGGAAGGTACCAGGCCTATGCCTGGAATGCCCGGGACCAGGAAAATGCCAGGAATGCCTGGTCTTGAAAATGACGATTGGGAGGTCTATCGATCCCGTTCAACGACCAAGCGTGATGGTTTGGGGTCCCCACATACTGCCCCTATACTTGAGGGTGTAAGGCCCACTTTCGAGCGAGCGATCGAAGTGGCTATGGACCTTGTGCTTGCCATTAGGACCCTGATCAACGAGTGTCAATTCGAAGAGAGCTCGGACGTCGGTGCCCTCGGAGGCGAGGGCTATGAAGACGGAGATGTAAGCGGAGTTATCCTCAGGATTTTTACCATCAGGGTAAAAAAAAGATGGCCCATTGAAACCCCCGACGGTGAAATTCTCACTGGAGGAGCCGCAAGCTTTGCAGATGATGAGGTGGCTCGTGAATTTGGGGTAGCTGTGTTATCAACGCTGAAGCGGAGGAAGGTGCGAATACACTGGCGAATACACTGCCACTACCTCGACTGGAAATTGCAACAATGGTAGTGTGGAACAAAGCGGTGTCATTTTGGCCATGCGAGCCTCTGCTGCCTCGCTGCGTCGTGTAGTTGAGGAAGCCCTGTAACAGCTCGATCTCGTCCTTGTCGGTCCACAGCCTCTGGAAGAGTCTCCGAGAATCGTCCAGCGCCGCCGGTTTTTTTTTTTTCGGCTGGGACGACAGCGAGGGGTGCCGTTTGGGATCGGATGACAAGACGGCGTCATTTGCGATTACGGTGGTTGGAGCAGACGTGAGGATCAGAGGCACAGTAGGCGGGGCCCGAGCGGGAAGGGTGACGGTGACGGTTGGAGTGGCAGAATTAGGCATGGAAGGCGGCCGATTAAGATTCAAATTCTGCATATTATCGGCTAATGGATCAGGGCGGGGCTGCATTCCGGATCGCACGATCCCAAACGGAGAGGAATCGCGATCTCGATCGTCTGTCTTGGCGACACGACTTCCGTCACCGATTGGACCCAAACGGAGAGATCTCGCGACGGACCTGGAGTTGAGCAGTTCAGCGGCTTCAGTCAGAAAATGTTTTGTTTTCTCTGCGCCTCTACGACTGTCTGGACGAGCTGATTGTGAGTGTCGCCCGAGTTTAATCAAATCGTCGCTGCCTTTGATGAAGAGAAAGAGACAGAGAGAAATGAACTGATGATGATGATGATTTGGACGACGCAATCTCCGTGCTTGATGAGATCTGGAGAGGATGATAGCCTGGTGGACGACACTTTAACAGGTTTGAAAGGCCATCAGAGACCGCCAGCCCAGATCCTCCCCACTCTAGCATAGGCTGAATTGTTCTAGCTGCTGCTTCCAGTAGCTCCAGTTGAGGTAAGGTGCAAGCTTCTCCATCAACAAGCATCCCACCGGTGGCACGCAAAAGTAGATCTGAGGCACTTGACAAAATTTACCCATGACTCTGGGCTATCATGAATTCTCATCAACCCCACAATCAATTTCACAATCCTCTGGTTGATTCGCCACATCTTCTGACCTTGGTCAATCTTGCTTCGTGCATGCTCACTTTAACTCTTTGCTGCTATACTGGATGAAAGCAAAGCCCCGTGGCTCTCCGCGCTTTCGGCCACGTGTGTGCCACAGAAAGCCCTCGGTTATAATCTTCCCAAACGAAGAAAACATCTGAATTAGAGCAGCCTCCGTTATTCTCAGATCAAAGTTACCAAATGTAGATTCTACTTTCACTCTTTTCATCAAAAGAACCATTAGGATCCATTGCAGTGAAAGGGGAATATGATGACAGTTCAACTTCAAGTTCCATCACTCAACAAGCATATAAGAATCTTCTGGAATTTACCAGAGTCACGCTTCGTGCACCTGCGGGAGTTATCAAAAGCAATCCGGCCGGCCGTCGCAGAGAGAGAGTCGAAGATTAGCGTATGGCGAGATAGGATGCGGCGCAGGGATGGAAGCGGTTGTGAGTGATGAGGTCGAGCTTCGAATCTCTCTGCACACCCATTTTCAAAAGCTTCATCCGGCATGGACTCTGTGAAATGGAGGAAGGCTTTGGATTTGGGCTTCTTGCTAGGTTTGGAGAGTTTGGTCCAAGTGGATTTTGGGTTTTGAGAGTCGGGCCTGGGCCTGGAAAAAGAAGAAGCAAAGCTCCTTGCACAGCAAGCTCATCAGTTTGGAGTCAAGTGAAGATGGGCCTAGATGTTGATGACGCATGAGTGGTTGAAGATGGGCTCCTTCTGTTTGAGGAGGAACTCAAGGTTTTCAGGCTTCAAGCCGTTGAGTGCTCATTGGGCTCACGGTTTTGGCTTCATTCTCAACAATCTAGCCCACCATTATATATATATATATATATATATATATATAATACATTAATAACATTTTTTTTTTTTTTTGTAAATACATAAACATATGTATTCATCATTTTCTTTAATAAAACATTTATTCATATTTTGATGTGACTGAACTCGAAATTTTGAATATTCAAGCTGCCTACGTACCCCTCCAAAGAAGAGATCAAGTCGTAACGTAGTTCAAATACATACATATTTTTTGGTATTTTCTTTTGGTGCCGTTTGCAGTTTCAACTCGTGCAGACAAGGAGTGTTGGTGTCGTTTGCAGTTTCAACTCGTGCAGACAAGGAGCATTTGGTGCCGTGTTGCAGTTTCAGCTCGTGCAGGCAAGGAGCGTTGGTGTCGTTCGCAGTTTCAACTCGTGCAGACAAAGAGCATTTGGTGCCGTGTTGCAGTTTCAGCTCGTGCAGGCAAGGAGCGTTGATGTCGTTCGCAGTTTCAACTCGTGCAGACAAGGAGCATTTGGTGTCGTGTTGCAGTTTCAGCTCGTGCAGGCAAGGAGCGTTGATGTCGCCTTTTATGCTCGTGCGGATCAGGAGCGTTGTGCCATGCAGTTTAGGCTCGTGCAGGCGAGGAGCCTCGTGTCCTACAGTTTAGGCTCTTGCGGACAAGGAGCTTTGTGTCCTACAGTTTAGGCTCGTGCGGACAAGGAGCTTTGTTTCGTCAAGTGATCTGAGAGAGTCGTTCCTCGCAATCTTCATAGCAATGAGCCTTGACTGAGTAGTTGAAGAAGTCTTCTGGGAAGATGTCACACATCGTGATGGGGATGGATGATCTTCGCGTCAAAGTTTCATTATCTCCAACACTTTCACATTGTTCTAGAGGTGAACAGTAGCTGTTTTGCCCCCTTTGCCATTTGTGAGCTTGTGGAGAAGACATATGCTTTTTGTGCAATTTCTTCGGAGTGACATAAGTTCATCCTTCAACTTCACTCGGCTTGACTGGCATGTTTTTGGAGCATGCCCCCAGCGATTGAGGTGAAGATTTTGAGTTGACAGAGCCGGAAGTGATGTCTTCTTCCAGGATTTCGTCTTCTTTGTCTTCTCGGGCCTTCTCTTCAGTGCGGTCCTCTTGGGTTTGTTGCCGTGAAGATTGGCCGGTGTAGATGATGGTGCGCCTCCTTACCTTCAGTGGTCCTTTTGTGTCGACTTCCAAAGTTGCTTGGCGCTTCATCCTTGAAGGAATCAAGCTTTGAACATCGTTTTTTTCTGCTAGACTGTCGAGCTTCTCTCCCTTTGGCGTTGTCTTCCTGTTTCTAGAAGGCTTCTTAGTTTCTTCAAGTTTGTCCAAAGCCGACCGTTGCGGAGGAGATCTAGCCGTGCCGCTTTGTTTCTTGGGCTTTGATAACCTTTCAAAGACTGATCTTTGCGGTGTTGGCGTCTCAAGCCTTGTGAAGACAGAAGTTTGGTCTCGACCACTGATGCGATCAAGTGCTGCAATTCTAGGTTTTGAATAATTCAGTCTTTCGAATACTGAAGTTCGAAGGGCGGGTTTAGGCTCCTCTTTTGGCCTTGTGGCTTGTGGTCTTGGCTTCCTCGTTTTTTTGTAGGTCACCGATGTCCGCCATTTCTTATCACCAGTAGATGCATCTTGGTTGCTTGCCCCCGGTGATGGTTGTGTAGGAGGTGCCATGTGACTTGAACATTGACAGGAATGATCATGCATGCTTCGGAGATGCACAGGATCGAGTGATTCAAACACGATAGTAGTAGTGTGTGCCGCCACCGTGTCTTCGAGGTCAAGCTCGATTTCCCCTTACTGTGCTAGCTTCAGGATGGGATCTTTCAGTACGAAGCACTTTTCCGTTGGATGACTGATGAAGCGGTGGAATTTACAGTATCTTGGGTTGTCGGTACGATTCATCTCTTCCGGCCGTCTGCACTCAGGCAAACTGATCACCTTCTTGTCCAACAGGTTATCCAGCATGGCAACTACATCAGAGTCGGGGAATGGATAAATCTTCTCCTCAAGCTCCTTCAAAGTGCGTCTATGCATCTCTTGATCACGAAAAGCTTCGGTTTGAATCGCCTTGCCTCGTGTGGAGATTTTGACGGGAGCTGTGTTGACCGTCATCGCTTCCTTGGTGGGTTTCCATGTGGCCTTTTCCACCTTTGTCCCAAGAACTTCGTCGTTCTTGTAGTCGACGATCGGTTCTTTCTTCCCATGATGGGCGATGCTCAACTCCATGTCATGGGCGCGAGTAGCCAATTCCTCGAAGGTCCGCGGTTTAATGCCTTGAAGGATGTATTGCAAACCCCATTGCATGCCTTGGATGCACATCTCGATTGAAGAGGTTTCCGAGAGCCTGTCTTTACAGTCGTGGCTTAGAGTGCGCCATCTGTTGATGTAGTCAATGACTGGCTCGTCCTTCCACTGCTTTGTGCTCGTTAGCTCTAGCATGCTCACAGTGCGGCGGGTACTATAGAAGCGGTTGAGGAATTCCCACTCTAATTGCTCCCAACTGTTGATGGACTCAGGCTCCAGATCCGTGTACCACTCAAAGGCGTTTCCTTTCAGCGAGCGCACAAACTGCTTGGCGAGGTAATCCCCTTCGGTTCCTGCGTTGTTGCAGGTTTCAACGAAGTGGGCAACATGCTGTTTCGGGTTTCCCTTTCCATCAAATTGCATGAACTTTGGTGGTTGATAACCCCTCGGCATCCTTAAGGCGTCGATCTTCTTTGAATACGGCTTTGAGTACAACCCGGAGGTATTTGAGCTCCCTTCGTACTGTGCCTTGATGGTGTTGGTGATCATCTCTTGCAGCTGCTGGATAGAAAGAGATCCCATGAGTGCCGCTGCTTGGTCTGGCTTGGGCTTCGCATCGTTTTTCTCCACCTGAGGCTCATCTTCTGGGTTAAGGTTCTCGTTGTCATGTGGCTCCAGTCGGCTGACGAGTGCAGCGATTTGCAAGTCTTTTTCTTCCACAGTTCGGGTTAGCCTTGCGATTGCTTCATTCATCTGAGCCAGTTGTTCTTCAATGGAGGTAACGTCGATAGTCATGACTTGTGCGACCAATAGACGTGACTTTCCTTTAGACATCCAGGATGCTGATGAAGAACGTCGTTGGCTGCTTTGAGATGTCATCTTATGTGCCTCAGCATCATGCTTCGGTGCCCCCAGCGAGGTCAGGTTGATGACAGACTCACACCTTGGATGCTCCCCTTGCTCTTTTAGCGGCACCAATTTTGAAGTGGCATGTTGAGGAGCGGTTGTGGCACCAATGGATTGTCCGTTTGCGGCAGAAGTGCTTAGGATCCTTCCCTCAGTGGTTGCAAGAACGGCTTGTCCCTTGCTTGATGCCATTGACTTTGAGGTGTGCTTGGATTCCTTGAACGGAGAAAGAGATGAGAGGTAGAGATTATCCCACCGGGCGTGCCAATTTGTGAACACGGAAAATTCCTGAAACGAAAGAGACAAGAACAACATGCACAAACAAATATTTGTATTTTTGATGATTTTGGGTTACAATCTCTCTATAACTTGATCTTCTGATTCGATCTCCGTGAGGTGTGTATTTGTGGATGTTTCGTTGATCCAAGGGCCGTTGATGCTTGATCTTGGATGAACTGTTGGAAGTTTCTTCAAAGGGCCGTGGGCTTGATCTTTGAAGGTGGATTTGAGCGGATCTTCAAGGAGCCGTTGGGGCTTGATCTTGAAGAACAGTGATGAACGGATCTTCAAGGGGTTTTGGGCTTGATCTTGAAGAACAGTGATGAACAGATCTTCAAGGGCTTTTGGGCTTAATCTTGAAGAACGGTTGGATGTGTGTGGATTTGTCGACGTTGTTGATCCAAAGGGCCGTTGGGGCTTGATCTTGGATGAACGGATGATGAACGATGATGCTTTCTTCAAGGGTCGTCGGGGCTTGATCTTGAAAGAACGATGAACGAAGAATGAAGAAGGCTTTCTTGATTCTTCGGGAACCTGGATGCTTGAGAGCTTCGGAGTTTCAGAGCTTCAGAGCTTCAAGGTCTAATATGAATTCGTCCCCTTAAATGAATGAAATGGGCTTGTATTTATAGCATTTTCCAAGGCCTAATTTTGAATATAATATCCCAGATGAAATAAGTCGTTTCTGCCAGGTGTTGACACGTGTCCTATTTGATGACTTTTCCAACTCGTTTCAATTTTCGTTGAGTCGCACGCTATGTGTAAAATTTATGTAATACATGAGCGTTGACACTTTGATTTATCGGTCAACATTTATTTACCGAAATTTCGATGTCTAAAAAAATACACTATGAAATCTCTTAAATTTCCTCTAATTCCCTAACTTTTAAAAAAAATTTAAAACCAAATTCTAACTGATACATCTAAAATGTTATGAACTCCTTTAAATTTATAGTTGAAACACTCAAATTTTATGAGAATAACTTAAAATTCTGATTAAATATATTTTAATTTTTGCATAAAAATTAAAATTTCTCAAAAACCCAATTGAGTACACCTCTCTTCCAATGTGAAACGATAACACTTTCCTGGATAATATACAACCTGGTGGATAAGGCATTTCTCTTTATTTGGAATAAGAGAAACCATCCATAGAAGAATTTTCCATTTTGGTCAAAAAAATAAAAAATAGCTGTCATCGCCATTCACGCCAGCCATGACTCACCAAATTAGCATTTAGCACTCGTAATTATAATTAAACGGTGATTATTTTATAATTTTCCACACACACCAACCCTACCATCTTCATCTATAAAACCCCCGTTCCCAAGCCTTGCTCAACCTTCTTTCTCCTTCCCTCTCATTTCGCCAATCTTTCCCCGCCGCGCCTTTGCGTTTCAGATAAGTCCTCCTTCCCATCTTCTCTCTCTCTAGATTTCTTTCTTTCTCTCTCTAGATTTTCTTCTCTCTCTCTAGATTTCGTTCTTTCTCTCTCTAGATTTTCATTTCCGCTTGCTTCTCTCCGCCCCATCTATTTTCCTCCCGATCCAGAATTTCTGATCGGTTTCTAGATCTGAGGTCCAAATTTGTGGCTTTCTTTGTTGAGGTTTTTAGGGTTTCTTGGAATCCAATTCGATCGGATCTGATTTGGGGCCTGGAAGTTCTGGGTTCGTAGAAATTTAAACCAATGAGTCTAGTCTTTCTATAACACTCATGTTTCGTATCCGTCTGCTCCACTCGTTCTCCGTCGTCTTCCTCTACTGGTTCTACGATTTCTCATGAATTAATCGCATCAATTCGTTGCCTCCGATTCCAATTCCCAAACCCAATTTTATTGTTCCCCAATTCTTTCGAACCATAATCTAATTTCGGTAACAAACATCGTTTCCTAATTTTTGCAATCAATTCTTGGGATAAATTACCCGAAGAAAGGATACAATGTCTTCGCTTCAGCGCCAATCAAGCTCAGGATCCGACGGGTTCGCGACGGTGGACGAGAAGAAGAGGAAGAGGATGCTGTCCAACCGCGAATCCGCGAGGCGATCGCGGATGAAGAAGCAGAAGCAGATGGATGATCTGACGACTGAGATCACCAGACTGGAGATGTCGAACAATCAGGTTCGGCAGACACTCGATGCCAGGGAGCGCAGCCACAATGAGATAGAGTCTGCGAACAACGTGCTGAGAGCTCAAGCAATGGAGCTCACTGATCGACTGCAGTCATTGAACTCGGTCCTCCATATCTTCGAAGAGGTCAGCGGCTTCTCGGTCGACATCCCCGAGATGCATGATCCTCTGCTTAAGCCATGGCAGATCCCCTGCCCGCAGCCCATCCCGGCCTCCTCCGACATGTTCTTCATTTGATGATGATCTTCATCGCTTTTGTTTGTTAGTCTTTTGGTGGTGTTTCTGGTATCTTCTGTTAGGATAATTGATTTGGCAGTCTTTCGATTTCGATTTCAATTTTAGTTGTTTTTGGTGTCTTTAATTAATAATTGTTGTGGTCAGCGTCTTTGAACAAGCTTGTTTCATCATGGATTAGCAGTACATTTGGGTTTGCTGTTGGAACCTGGAACCGAACACCGAACCGTGTGTACAATGGTGTTCCTTCTGTATAAATGAAATGTTTATGTGGTTGTTGTTAGCTATGAAATGTTTGTGTGGTGGTTGTTAGCTATGAAATGTGTGGAATGTGCAAAGTTGCTCGTTTTAAATTGGTAGCTGAAATTGTTTCCAAATGTTAAGCCTCCATAGAGTTTGATGCTCTCTTTTTAAGACGATATTTCAAACTACTCTGATTGATTCAAACTTTGGTGATACAAAACAAAGCAGAAATTTTTAAATGACGATATTTCAAACTACTCTGATTGATTCAAACTTTGGTGATACAAACTTCTTGCATTCGAATTCAACGGGCACATCCTATCAATCAAGATTGATATGACTAATTGGCCTAACTCCCAGAATATGATTCTTTCTCGGAAAATACTTGGCTGCTGAACGAATTAGTAGGGACTCCTGCTTACACCTAATCCTGGATGGACACGTGTCCAAGTTTTGATTCCTTTCCCTCTCTCACACTACTAAATCGGAACAGTTCAGACTGGGAGGGGGGAATTTGGAGCGGAGAAAATTCTACTTCAACTTCCGTCTGCCCCATTGGAATTGATTGTTGGCCTAACTGACATTTGATGGTTTAGCCTAATTGGCCTAACTGACATCCTAACTGATTTAGGCTAATTGGCCCAATTGACATTTTAACCAACATCTGATTGTTTAGACTAATTGGCCTAATTGACGTATGCTCATCGATTGATTTTTAAGCACAGAACCTCCAGAATTATAAGATCAAACCACTCTACACTTCATTTTAATATTGTAGTTAACGTGTGTTTACACTTTAATAGAAGCCTTTCTAGTTTTTAAATATTTTTCAAATGGCAAATGAATTAAGCAATCTTTGAATCATACGGGATAAACGCGTACCACCCGATTAAGTCATGGGTTCATTTCCAAATTTAATGAATTTCCCATCGGGCTTGGACAAATCCCCAAGCAAAAGCAACAGAAAACTGAAAACGGAGGTGGGTTGTCCCACAACTTCCACATTCTATGTGTGATGAACCAATAACCTATGGTCCATGCTTTGCGCACGAACAATTGGTCTAGTTGCACCAAATATCTACTTGGCCAGGTGTTAGACCCTCTTCAGTGGGAGGACCTGGTTTCTCTGCCCTCCAAGTTCTCATACACTCTCATCCCCTTCTATTTGTACGGTCACGGTTAAGTCACGTTAACATTTTATATCACGTGACTCAACCATGACCGCACAAAATAGGAGGGGATGAGAATGTATGAGAACTGGGGGCAGAAAAGCCAGGTCTCAGTGGGGCCTTAGATGGAGTGTGGGCTCTACAGATCATGTGCTGCATTTTTTTTTTTTTTAACATTTGAAAAAATCAACCATCCATATTTAACTTGGGTTTTATTTTTCTTCTCTTTGTTGGAAATCAACTAAGAAATTATATAAACCTCAAATGTACAATTCTGGTGGCGAGAGTCCTAAATAGGGACTCCTAGATGCTCTTAGGTTTTGTTCAGTCACACATGTGGAAAGGTGATATTATATGTATTTCAACTGAGTTTGAGACTAGATTGTCAATAATTGTGGCTTGTTGTAATGAACTATCGAATACATCTCCGAGCCAAGCTTACAAGGAATATGAATAGGAGCACTCTTGATTATTAATTTTACGTGTTTACTAAAATATGAGAATAACAATCATTTCAATTCCTAATTTTCCCTACATATAGAATCTTCCTTTTAAATCCATAACCAAATACGTAAAAATAAAAAATTGGATAAACTTGATACCATACAATCAATAATCAAATCAACTCGAAGACTAATTGTTCCGGTTTCTTTTCCTTACTATTCATATTCAAAGTTTCCCTATTCCTTTCTTGTCCCCATCCTTTTGATAACACCTCCACTAGTTAATTGATAATTGGCAAGATCAACACATAAAATATTATTAAAAGTTAAAACCACTATTCTATCCACAAATGAAATATGAGATTCAAATAGTAAAAAAGAAACGCAAGCTTCCGTATAATATTTGGAAGCCAATAAGCTGTCCACCAATTTATGCTTCAAAGGTATACGATAACATGCTACGGTATCATATCTTCATGCAAAATAAATATAAAAACGAACCGAATTAAGTTTAGTCGATCTTAATTAACATAAACAGAGACAGTACTATGAAATCTAAATCACGACAACCTCAAAGGTAGGCTGATTGAGATCCACCGATCAATTGTCGTAAGTACGGCACTCGTCGGTTTCGGGGTTGTCCTTACAGAAAGTCTCCAAGGGGTCGGAACTTTTTTCGTTGTCGCGTTTGTGGCTGACGGCAGCGCTCAGCTCCTCCACCTCGTCCCATGCCGCTACGCACTCCCCGCTTGCCGGGTCGTCCGAGCAGGTCTCCTCGGCGCTCTTGATGCTTTCCGCCACCTTTTCGGACAGTTTATCTGGTGCTGCGCTCACTGGCCTTACCATGGTCATGCGGCGGCCAACGGAGGAGTAGCTTCTCCAGGTGGGAACGTTTAGTGAGTGAAATGCCCTCGGTACCTCTGTTGCTTTCGACAACACTGCCCTTGGGGTGGAGAGGCTCACTCCGGCGACTGTGATGCTGGTTGCCATTTCTCCTTCTCTCTTTCTTTCTGGTTTCGAAGTGGTGAGGTTTGAGAGAATGGTGAGGTGACAACGAGCATGAGGGTTTAATTGGTGTTTCCAATGTTTTACGATCGCACACTTCTTATGTTTTACGATCGCACACTTCTTATCATATGAAAGCCAATTATCTACTTCCACGTCGAAACACTTCAGATATTTTAGGGAAAAAAATCACACTTTTGAACAAGGAAGACGTGCCCAACTTATACGTTTGTAAGTTGTAACTTGTAACCAACAGTTTCGTCGTTTTACTGCATGTACGATTGAGAGCTTGATATTTTGGAGCTAAAGTAATACGTAACATTGCATAATTTAAGTATTTAAGATCGTTTATATGTTTTGAAGGCCTAGATTTCAGGTAGACGGGCCATAGACCCACTCTAACAACACCGATACTGTCCTCACTTGGCCACATGCTCAATCCGTCAGGTGTAGGGTTTTAACAAAAGGCCTTGGTGTTAGTTAGAGTGAGGTAATTCTATATAAATGGCTTGTTCTCAAGCCTTCTGGCCGATGTGGGACAAAAGAATTCTAACACTCCCCCGCATGTGAGACCCCATTTTATAGGTCACACGTGGAGTTTCACACATCGGCAACCATGTGGAGTCAAGCCGAGGCTCACCCGTTCGCGCTGGGCCAATGCACATGGCATCTCTTGGCCTACGTGGAGCCAAGTCGGGGCTCACCCATTTGTGCGAGGCCAAAGGGGACCCACCCGTTCACGTGGATGTATGGACCCGTCCCCTGGCTCTGATACCATCTTAAATTTCAGGTAAACGGGCCATGGGCCCACTCCAACAACACCGATATTGTCCCCACTTGACCACCTGCTCAATCCGTTAGATATGGAGTTTTAATACAAAATGTCTCGGTATTAATTAGAATGGGGTAATTCTATATAAATAGTTTGTTTTCAAACCTTCTGGCTGATGTGGGACAGAGGAATTCTAACATGAAGTATTAAGAAAAACCGTAATAACTTATTGCTTAAATAGTTAAGAGTGTTTGTCATTCCATGTCTCCAAAGATTTTAAGCATCAAAACAATTAATAAAGGGGGATAATTTTAGTTTTAACTTTTAAGAGAGTTTATTTCTACATTTCGAAGTTATATGTTTGAATTCTCGTCTTCTAGTATAATATTATTGCTTGTGCACACAAATTATAAAGTAAATTTAAGGATAAATTACATTTTACCACTTTAATTTTGGATCATATAACAACTTTATACATTATCTTTTAAATATTACAATGTCATACATCAACTTACAAATTTGTTGCAATGTCAGACTTTTGTAAAATTTTTTGTTAAATGTTGATATAGCAGATGCAGGGCCCACTTTGAACTAGATTGATATGCAACCTAAAATTATGTGTTTATTTCTGCACTTTCGAAGTTTGTGTTTGAAGTATAATATCATTGCTTGTACATTTAAATTCTAAAATAAAATAAGGAAAACTAATGAAAGAGTTTAAAAATTTTGAGTTTTAAACGATAAGGACAAAATAAAAGGTAAAACGAATAGTACCATAATTGATTTTTTAGTACAGAAATGTGATTTTTCGTTAAAGTGAATAATACCGAGAGTTTTTCGTTAAAGTTCAAAAAAAAAAAAAGAGTCATTTACCACCTCAATAAAGATGTATCATCTAAGTTTTGTGTTTGAATTCTCGTATAGCACCATGATGAATGACGAATTGACGATGCCAAGTTGCCAACAGCAAAGTTTGTTAACCATTTAAAACTCCTATCGCTAAAAGTCAAGGAAGCAAACGCCTAATTCCAGCTAACCAGAATATATGTAATATAGTAGAATTATCCATCGCCGGACAAATATTAACAAGCTTTTGAGGAATCCCCCTTTTTACAGATCTTATCAGAATCATATGCGTAAACGTGTCTTGTTTAATTCATTGTTTAGTTTGGACTTGGATTGTCTGCCCTCCTAGTTGTGTGTCCTTCCATGCCCTCCTATTTTGTGTGGTCACGGTTAAGCCACGTTAATATTTTATATTTTTATTATTTTTTGTCTTATTATCTTATTAAAAAATTAATATAAAATATTGACGTGGCTTAACCGTGACCGCACAAAATAGGAGGGCATGGAAGGGCACCACAACTAGGAGGGCAGACAATCCTTGTCCGTTTAGTTTTCTGTAAAAACATGTGCGACAACATTCAGTTGTCTTAAAATCTTTGACCGAGTAGATAAGACATTCCGCTCTGACTCGCTGTGTCTAGACTTGTAAACGGGTCGGGTTTATTGGGTTTGGGTCGGGTTAAACCCGACCTGTTAAGTTAACGGGTCATCCGAACCCAACCCGTTAAGCTAACGGATCACCCGAACCCGACCCGTTAAGTTTACGGATCACCCGTTTCACCCGTTAACAATTATTATTATTTTTATTTTTTGCATAAAGTTTATTTTTTGTCATTAAAACTTTACTAAAATTACTAAAATATCCTCAACTAATAGATGCTAACGGATCATAACGGATCTAACGGGTTGACCCAAAATGACCCGTTATTTAACGGGTTGTTAACGGGTTCACCCGTTAACGACCTGACCCGTTAAACATTCACCCAAATACAAATATTAACGGATTGAGTCGGGTCGGGTTAACGGGTTGGGTCCAAAATCCTAGGCCTAGCTGTGTCCCATATTCGAACTCTCATTCCTCCTTTTAGTCTAGCTTAGAGTAAAAATATCACTTGTGAGATAAGCCATACCACATGGGCCCGTCAACAAACTTCCCATATGCACGCAAATGGCCAGCTTGAATATTTACATAAAGATAAATGAAAACCAACTTCAACTAGACAACCACACATGCTTGACAGAATACGAAGCATAAACCAATAGTTTTCATTTTCGTACGATGCTTCGTGACTTCACGATTAAAAGTAATGCATACAGTGACATTTACGTAGTAATCACGCAAATAAACTATGGGAAACATCTGGAATTCCAAGCACCTAGAAACAAGAAGCTTATTACTGACCAGCTGATGGATTAGTCAACAGTTCAAGCGATTTTATCAAGTGATCTACAGCAACTGACACGTCATCAAATGCCAATGCTCCAACTGCAAATCTTGCGGCCTTATGTGCCTCGGCAATTTTCTCAGGTGATGGCTGGTAGCTACTGTCATACTGGTATGTCTTGGCAGGGGGAGGAGCAGGAGTAGGTTCTGAAACAGTCCCATTTCTGTTGCTCGTCTGGTATTGGGTAGTTGAAGGGTGGTCTGTTGTCGAAGGAGCTGACTGGGGAGAGTAGGAAGGATCAGAGCCCTGATAATAAGAGGGATAGTGGGATGAAACTGCTGGAATATTGGTTTCTGTAAAACTTGGATACGATTGGAAATTAGGATAGGGGTAATTAGATTCATGAGGGGGATAGTTAGGTGGCAAAGGCTGTTGGGGTTCATGCGAGTAGGATTGCTGGTGGTATGGCTGAGAAAAATCAGACGTTTCCGGTCTATTTGTAGGAGGAGGTGGGTGAAAATCATGGGAAGAGTAACCAGCAGTAGGGTAAGACTGAGGTGGCGGTGACACATTGTTAGTAGAATGCTGGCCATTGACTTCATCAGGAAACTTAGGTGGTGACTGAAGGCTAGTAGAACGTTGGAATTTAGCGTCATCATGAAACTCATAAGGTGCAATGTTTGTAGAATGCTGATCCTGAAACTGCGGTGGTGCAGTTTTTATAGAATGCTGCCTGTTGACTTCATCATGAAACTGGGGTGAAGGGTCAGACTGTGATCCAGGACTGGTAACTGCAGCATCACTTGGGCCAAGATCCTGCAAGGATAGAAATAGTTGAAGACCATTGTATACAAAAAACAAAACCACTAACACGAACACACTTTACTTTCTTAATACAAACTACAATTCTTTAACATATACTCTTTTACTCAAATGAAAAGTGGCTTGGTGGTAACATCAAACACCTCTCCACCAACATAATCTTATGCCTAAAAATAATAAATTAAGAAATGTTGTCGTAATTTTATTCTCTGTTGTCTTTCTTTGGCCGGAATTTTACAACTTTGTTCTCAATGATGAAAAACTAAGAAATCACTATGAATAGATTATATATTCACAGATATCAAAATATTAAAAGAGAAAATCCTGGTCCATCAAAAAGCTCAAAAGTAGATTACTCTAAAGTTTAGAACCATACATATGAACCACTCATTCCACTAGATGGAAGTGAGAGATCATCATCACCAGCAGGGGGGCCTGCTTGAGGCCTCCTTCCTTCTTTCAAAGCTTTCCTTATATCTGCTGCTTTCCAAGCTGCATACTTTTGTTTTTGCTCAAGCTGTACAAGATCATAAAGATGTAAGCCACCCCCAAAATCCAACTGTATAACCTTCAAGTTAGTAATAACATGCTGAAAAGAAAAATGTACAACACAAATCATTTAGATGGAGTCGTCTAATCCTAACAAAAAGGATAATGACACTTCAAGCGGCATTGCAAAACAGAATTAGAAACTCACATCAGGCTGAACCACGCCGAATTGGTTAAGAATCTCAAAAAAAATGCTTGCAGCATAAAATGTTTTTGCAGTAGTCCTGCAACAAGATCAAAAGAATATTCTGTATCACATACTCTTAACAACTTCCACAAAATATAAAATATTGTCAAGAAACATGAGCCGAGAAACACACAGGACAGGAGGAACTCTTCATTGCATGAAACCTAGTGGTGTAGAGTTCAATAGTTGAACTTTTTGAGAGAAAAAAAATATGATACGGACATGATAACTCAAAGTCTCAAGGGACATATTGACTTACAAATCTGCTCGACCAGCACGATCTTGCTTGTCCGCCTTGCCAAAAACATTTAAGGCAAATCCCTCAAGATACAGATTGTCTTCAGGCCCCAACTGCAGCGACTTCTTATCCTATAGAGCTAAAGTGTGAGTATACATTGAAATGAGGGAACAGAAATCTACGAATATTATCACAAAATAATTTCTCAAAAACAGCAACAGGACAAGTCATCGGGTAAAAATTCAAGACCAATCATGGGAGACACTACAAGACACTTAAGCACAACAATCAAATTTGCATTTTCCCCCAAAAGTGACCATCTTTGGTCCCTAAAGCGTAATCTCAGAGTCTCCATGGATGAACCTTCAATTGTATGGTTATAATCATAAGTAAGGCCAAGATTCTTAGCAGTGAATTGGTAAGCAGTAGACAAATGCTCTTGTTGTTTAAAATTCAACCATTATTTCATTACTAAAGAAACCAAATACTAAAATTTGCAAGGGCATCCGACGGGGCAGAAACATATCATAGATTCAGTTGCAAAACGGATTGCAAAAGTTAATTTCTCCACCGATGCTAGGCAACGGGTAATCCTACAGTTGCACAGAGCCTCAGTGCTATAGCAACTAAAACATACCCAATATCAAGTTAAAAAGCTAAGTTTTCATCATTATATTCCTCAGAAACTAAATAGACCCAGTTGATGAAACAAATTAAAACAAAATCCCATCTTTATTCCTAAACAGAAAAACGTTGACCAGAAACAGTTAAAAGGAAGAAAGAAAGGACCTTTTCAAGCTGCTTCATGAGGGAAATGAGGAGGGAATTCGTGGTCTTAGTGCGCTCGTTCTGCGGGATCTTCAGCCCTCTCTCCATTGCGTATAATCGACCTAATTTCAATTCAAAATTTGAAAAAAGTTTAAATCAATTCAAATTAAAATCAGAAAGAACTCAAGAGCATCGAATTTTCAGAAATATTTTTTTTAGAGATAACAAATAATTCGTAAAGTTTCAATCTTGTTGAGAGAGAGGAGAGAGTTACAGTAATAAGCGACGAGAGGCTCGTGTTTCTGCAACTCATCGGCGCGCTGGAGATACGGCAACAGCAGCTTCGCCGGCTCGTTTTCGCTCGCCATCTATGCCTTCCTTCTTCCGCCGTTCGATCGATCGACAGAAAGAGACGAATTGGGCGAGGCAAAAAATAAGCACCAAGGCAGAGAGAGAGAGAGAGAGAGAGTCACTCTACAACGGGTCTGATCGTCTGAGAAAGGTGTCGTGTGAGTTGTGACGATCGAGCAAGACGACGTCGTCGTCGATGCCGAGGGAGAAAGCAAGTGCTTACGCGGGTTAGTAGGTTCATAAAACCCAACGGGCCGCCTTATTGTCCAAATTTAACGAACCATGAAGTATACGGCCCACAATACTTTGAATCTCAAAGCTTTTCGATGGGGCCCCACCCAATTCCACTTGTCCTGTTTCAATTGAGGAATTCAGATCTCTCCGTCAGACCGTCGAGAGGGCATCGAGAGAGAAAGAGATTCGAATTGTCATGAATAGTATGATGTATAATCAGCGTCACAAATTTAAATTAAATGATTCGAATTGTCGATGGTCAACTTCGAACAGAATTCTCGATTGAGCTCAATAGTTGTCTGTACATATAATAAAGTTACGTGGCAAAGTGACGTAATTTTATGGCCGTACCGATCATAACTTTTCCCAAAAAGAATCAAAATGAATGTCGACAGGATGTTCCACAAAGTCTATCATCTTCTCTCCCTCACGTCTCCTCGCTCTCTCCCTTTAAAGCCTCTCCACTTCCCACCGGTCTTTTCACTCTCCCACCTCAGACCAAGGCGCTCCCCATACGATTCCGTAAGGTCCATCAGAACATCCACCGCCGTCATGGCCACCTCCCGCCTCCGCAACCTCGTCCCCGCCAACACCGTCGCTTCCGAGGATGCCAGCGGTGGCGGAGCCTCCAAAGGCTCTGTCTCTTCCACCGCTGCTACTACTGCACTTGATGATGAAGGTATTCAATCACAATACACACGCATATACATACACATACACGTACACATATACTTTGTGCTCGTTTGTAGGATTTGTTGATATGGAGTTGCATAATCTGTTTGAACTTTGAACCAAAAATCTGAGTTGAATTTTGAAAATTTTAATTTTTTTTTTCTTTTCATAACTTAGTGTTTGGCTGCTTAATGGGGCTGCATTGAGTTGTGGAATTTTAAATTCGAAGATTTCTGTGCTGGTAATTCGTATGTGTATATATATGTTTATGCAGAAGATGCAACTCTGGCAGTTAGATACCGTCTTCCTCAGCAAGAAATTAAAGATATTGTGGATGCTCCGCCACTTCCCGCCTTGTCATTCTCGCCGCATAGGGATAAGATACTGTTTCTCAAGCGGAGAGCTTTGCCGCCATTGACAGAACTTGCAAGACCTGAGGAAAAGCTTGCCGGTGTTCGTATTGATGGAAAATGCAATACAAGGACCAGGATGTCGTTTTACTCGGGTGTTGGGATCCATCAATTATTGCCCGATGGCACCCTTGGTCCCGAAATAGAGGTGCGTGGATTCCCTGATGGTGCCAAGATCAATTTTGTTACTTGGTCCCCGGATGGCCGCCATTTAGCCTTCACCATCCGGTTTGATGAGGGGGAAAGTAGTACTAGTAAGCTCAGAGTATGGGTGGCCCAAGTTGAAACAGGGATTGCTAGACCTTTGTTTAAGTCTGAAGAAATATTTTTGAATGCTATTTTTGACAATTTTGTTTGGGTGAATGACTCCTCCTTGTTAGTTTGCACCATTCCCCAGTCTCGTGGAGACCCGCCAAAGAAACCTTTGGTTCCTTTTGGGCCTAAAATTCAATCTAACGAGCAGAAAAACACTATCCAAGTGAGGACCTTTCAGGATTTGCTGAAGGATGAGTATGATGAAGATTTGTTTGACTACTACACCACGTCACAACTTGTTTTGGCCTCCTTGGATGGGGCGGTGAAGGAAATTGGTCCTCCAGCTGTATATACATCAATGAACCCCTCTCCCGATCAGAAATACCTTTTAATTAGTTCAATTCACAGACCATACTCTTTCATTGTACCATGCGGAAGATTTCCCAAGAAGGTGGATGTGTGGACAGCTGATGGGAAGTTTGTTAGAGAACTTTGTGATCTGCCGCTTGCTGAGGACATCCCCATTGCATTCAGTAGTGTGCGAAAAGGGAAGCGTTCTCTCAACTGGAGAGCGGATAAACCATCAACACTCTACTGGCATGCATTTTTGGCTCTGTTTTCTAATTGTTTGAATAACTTAAAAGACATCTCTTTGAATTCTTATCTCTTTCACTCTCTCATGATATCATAACAAGTACTCGATAAGGATTTTTATTTCATAATTTTAATTTTGTCCCCACAGTCATTCATATCATCCTAAATGCATTTGTGACATGAAACAAGTTACAAAAGCAACTTCTAGTCACCATTTATGGGACCTGGGCTCAGGCCAGTTCATTTTTTGTCGTGTTTCGGGCCAGGTTCTTTAAGATTTTGACATCCCCATGCCCAAGCCTAACCCATGGTCTACATATGACTTGTACATAGTTGTTTGTGTATATGCTTTCAGTTACCTGATTGACTCTGTGACTCTTCTAGGGTTGAGACCCAAGATGAAGGAGATGCAAAAGTGGAAGTTTCTCCACGTGATATAATTTATACACAGCCCGCTGATCCACTAGAAGGTGAAGGGCCAACTGTCTTGCACAAACTTGATCTTCGCTTTGGGTATGAAGTTTAACTGTTATTGTATTGTTTATCTTCTATTGGCATAAATGGTAAATGTGTGCTGGGGAATTAATTAAACTTTTTCCTATGTTTTATTGGGGTTTTTGGAACAATGATTTTTCCAAGGGAGCTTTTTCTCCTTTCTCCAAAAGACTGCTAAGCTTAACAAGTTTCATGGTGGTCCCAACTTGCTTTTATGCATTTGAACATTTCAATTTCGCAGAGGAATTTCTTGGTCTGATGATTCACTAGCTCTGGTTTACGAGTCTTGGTACAAAACACGGAGAACAAGAACCTGGGTGATTTCTCCTGGATCAAATGATGTCAGTCCGCGCATCCTGTTTGATAGATCGTCAGAAGATGTATATTCCGATCCTGGCTCTCCTATGCTGCGGAGAACTCCTGCTGGGACATATGTGTTAGCAAAAGTAAAGAAGGAAAACGAGGAAGGCACTTATTTACTGCTGAATGGAAATGGTGCCACACCAGAGGGAAATATCCCATTCCTCGACTTGTTTGACACGTAGGTTTTTTATAATTTATTGTTTCTATTACGTTCTCAAGTGCTCATTTGTGTTGTGGTGGCTAAACCAAATTCTTTCAGAAATACAGGAAACAAAGAAAGAATATGGAAGAGTGACAAAGAAAAGTATTACGAGACTGTTGTTGCTTTAATGTCTGATGAAAAAGAAGGGGATCTGCCCATTGATCACTTGAAAATATTGACTTCTAAAGAGTCAAAAACTGAAAACACTCAGTATTCTATCATAAGCTGGCCAGAAAAGAAAGCAGTCCAAATTACAGATTTTCCTCATCCATATCCACAGCTGGCATCATTGCAGAAAGAGCTGGTCAAGTACCAGAGGAAGGATGGGGTTCAACTAACTGCAACGCTATACCTTCCACCAGGATATGATCCATCCAGAGATGGCCCTCTTCCGTGTCTGTTCTGGTCTTATCCTGGAGAGTTCAAAAGCAAAGATGCTGCTGGACAAGTTCGTGGTTCTCCTAATGAATTTGCTGGCATAGGTCCAACTTCGGCCCTCCTCTGGCTGGCTCGAAGGCATGCATTACCTCTTTCATTTGTTTTCCTACTATGTTTTGGTGTTTTTTATTGCTTCTGTAATTCTTCTTTGTTTAGAACCTTTTTGGTGTTTGGATTGTTTTAAACATGCTGACCATTTTTTGTTTGCTCGAAATCGTGCAGGTTTGCTATTCTGTCTGGACCAACAATTCCTATTATTGGTGAGGGTGATGTAGAAGCAAATGATAGGTAACTTGTTTGCCGCATATGTACTCACATGGGTTTCTGCTTCCTGCCAAATTTAATTCTAATTTTCTGTATGAACTCATTGGCATTTCTCATAACATAAATCCATCGAATGGTTAACTGGGTGAAAAATGGACTAGATACCCACAACACGCTACTAATGCTTTAAAGTTTTTCAATGAATTATAATGTATATATTTTGACCAGCTATGTGGAGCAATTGGTTGCAAGCGCAGAGGCTGCTGTGGAGGAAGTTGTTCGACGAGGAGTAAGCTTCTCCATTTTTGTAGTTTGAATCTTTTGAGCATGTTCCTGACTTTATAATCTTGACCTGAACCTCTTATGGTGCTACCCTAATTAAGGTGGCTCATCCAGACAAAATTGCTGTTGGGGGACATTCATATGGGGCATTCATGACTGCAAACCTCTTGGCACATGCTCCCCATCTTTTCTCTTGTGGAATTGCACGTTCTGGTGCTTACAATAGAACACTTACTCCTTTTGGTTTTCAGGTAGCTTACGAGAAGTTGATTTGAATATATACACATGTATATCCACGTGTTGATATTTTCTCTTTCCATGCCATCCGACCTAGGTAAATTATTTACCTTTTGTTTTAATGGCCTGACTCTTTAGTTTATCGGTGCAGAATGAGGATAGAACTCTTTGGGAGGCTACTAGTACTTATGTAGAGATGAGTCCTTTCATGTCCGCTAATAAAATTAAGAAGCCAATCTTGCTCATCCATGGAGAAGAAGACAGCAATTCTGGAACTTTAACCATGCAGGTAAAGAGGTCTTTCACCCTTTTAACGTTTAGTAGCATGATGAGTTTCTTCTTGATTGTGATCTGTCAGCCTGTGATTTAATTTTTGTTTGTGTTATGCAGTCGGATCGTTTCTTTAATGCTCTGAAAGGTCATGGCGCTCTGTCCCGCCTTGTGATTCTTCCATTTGAGAGTCATGGCTATGCTGCAAGAGAGAGCATCATGCACGTGCTATGGGAAAGTGATAGATGGCTTCAGAAATATTGCGTGTCAGACACTTCCAATGTAAATGCTGATTCTGATGCAAGTGAAAAAGAGAACTTAGGCACAGGTTCTACAGCTTCTGAAAGCAAACCAGTTGCTGCTAGTGGAGGCGGTGGCCCAGAGGCGTCAAATTCTTAGCATGAAGGATTTGACTCATTGCCAATGTCATTGTTATGGTAATTTCTTTACATTTACAGAAAAGAGGACATAACCAAGTTAATTCTGAAAATAAAAAAAGAACGATAGTACTTGAATTCTTTCAATCTCTGTTTACGATAGATGTTCCCACCCCTCCCCCAACCCTCACAAAGCGGAGCCTTGTTGGCTCGAGGTCTCCCTTTCAATATTTCTTGGTAACAGCAGTAATTGGGACAATAAATATTGATGAACAATAGGTCATCTATTTGTTACCATAAATTCCTTTCCTCAAATCTTGGGTTTATTTTCTTACGCATTTGTATCGAATGATATAATCCTGCAGAATAAATTGCTGATCGTGGCTTCTGAGGACTAGTTCGCACATCAATGCGGTGGACAAAATTGATGCCACAACAGCGCGTAGATGATTGCCCCCTGTCAAAGTGCAATGGCAGCCATGCTTCCTCGTCGAAGTGCAATTCGCATCTGTAAGAGTAGTGATGTATCATTTGTATTTGTATCCCAAACTTCTTTCGCTCCAAAATCCTTCCAGTTTGATAGATGTTGAGCAGCCATGGGAGAAAACTTGTACAATGTTGCGTAGCTTCCATTTGTTACTTGTGATGTTATAAAGCTCTCGAATAAAAAACAGCGCGTTTTACGGACAATCCAATTGCAATATTGTAGTTCGGTTATCCGATAAAATACAGGCATCTATCTCATTTTTTGACTTATAATTTGTCCATCCCAAAATGAAATGTACTCCGATCAACAACGGAAATGCTTATGAGAATCATACCATCCTCACGCTCGACTTAAGGGAGTTTTAACGAAACATTTCTGGTACTGTTCACTTTTAACGAAAATAACACTTTTACTTTAAAAAGTCACTTCTGGTATTATTTACTTACAACACTTTTTTTGTCCTTTTGATTAAAACTCAAACTTTTCAAGCCTTTTTTATTAATTTTCCCAGCACAAAACGGAGGTAAAGAAAACAAGAAAAACAACCGTATAACATGTCATCTTGAGCAACCATCAAAATGCAATACCAAGGAAGCAAATATCAATAACATAGTTCGACTGTGGAGTAGTAAACTCGATTATTTCAAGACCCAAACTAAGCTCATCTCAAGTTCAAGGGCCATACGGAAAGAGGAGAATGAATAACAGGGGTGTCGAATGCGTCCATACTATCATGATCGGAACTGCGAATATCTATTCTTCAGCAACAACACTGATCTCACCCTTCTCGAGCAAGTCATAGAATGCCCTCACTTTCCTCTGCTCATTCCAGTGATGCATTTTCCAAAGACTTCCACAAGCCAAAGCAAGCACTGATCCGTACAATATCTCCTTGACAACGCTTGGGCCTTTCAATGTGGCATGAGCAATCTTGTGACCAGCCATTTCACTTGATCTGCAATTACGAAAGTGTCATATTCTAATTTCCTGTCAATTCAATCCAAAAAGGCAAAGCATTTTATGCTTTAACATTATTTTGACTAATCTCAAAAACCGGAACTATGACTAGACATCAATCTGTTACCAAAACACATTAAGTATTGAAGTTTGCCTTGGTGCATATATTAGGCAACAATCAGTTACACATTTCATACAGATATGATTCTGCACCATCTCAGGTTAGTCGTACAATACAATGAAGTGAGGATTATATCTCTCTAACATAACCGACTCACTCACTGATCAATGATCAGATGGTTTAATCCTTGCGACACACGTCATCATCTTCAAATGACATTGACCATCGTAAACATATAGACTAATCCTGTGACACTTGGGATCACCTTAACTCCACATACTCTTAACAGACTGAACCCAAAAACAGGAGGGTCTTGGATTTTGGTCTCTATATACTCTAACAGATTGAATCCAAAAACAGGAGGGTCTTGGATTTTGGTCTCTATATACTCTAACAGATTGAATCCAAAAACAGGAGGCCTTGGATTTTAGGGACTCTACACACTCTAACAGATTAACCCGAAAACGGGAGGCCTTGGATTTAGGTACTCTACATACTCTAGACTAACCCGAAAACAGGAGGCTCTGGATTTAGGTGAAGTTATAAACAGGCTGTCCACAAAGTAGAATGTATCAAAGAACATATATAAAAGCATGCTAAAATATTGCTCCTTGTAAGAATACCACAATCAGACCAATACCTATTAGACTTCGGCACCTAACTTTATGCCCGAAAATCGAACTTTTCGATAGGATGCCTAGAAATTTAAAACCCACCGAAAACTTTCAGGATAAAAATGAAAATACTTGTGTTCTCATGAAGAAATCGTTTCGTATAACGGAATCTAAAGTTGCCTGTAAAATCCATGAAATTTTCAGGAGTGTTTTATGCTTTCTGGGTTCAATCAGAGATTGATTTTCTCCAATCCCTTCATCCCAAGAGCCGATTTTTCCATTATTTATCACATATTTACAGAACAATTAAACAACTAACTGAAAAGAAAGAAAAAAAACATGAAAATACCGATCGAAACTTAAATAGCTGGATTCAAATAGTTGCATAGAATAAGAAATAATTTCCATAAACCTCCACAAATACAAAAACAAAAACTACAAAACGAATGAATGAGAGAAGTGAATCGATTGTTAGGGTTTTTACCTGAGAACGAAGAGGCTGCAACGAGATGGAAAAAATGAGAGAGAGAGAGATTGCGAATCCGAAATTGGGGCTTCGTGGAAAGGTCAATCCTTTTCAACTGATTGGCGTCCTGTGAGCCTCCCCTTCCCTGCAGGAGAAAATGTAGCCTCTTTCGAGATCGTGGGCTTCTTGTCCCTTGTGGCCTTATGTTGGAATTAGCGGGAGCGGGTGATCGTTTTATTGGGCTTCAATTTTGGCCCTTTAAAATTTTTGCAGCGTTTCTTGTTGGATTTACCTTTTTATCCCTGGTTTTAGCTTCTGTTTTTTTTTTTTTTTTTTTTGTCATTAGTTAAATTTGGGGATGGGGGGAATCGAACTTGGATGAGGTGGGAGTTTTCTTAGCTCTAGTGCCACTGCAACTAGGCCCCCATCATCTTTTTTAACAAAGTTTTAGCTAAATATTAAAAATGAGCATTAACCATCGAGGTGTAACTTTTTACGACGATGTCGATTTTTTATTGTTAATGACCAATTTGTTTGATGATTATACTGTAACGTGATCTGTTTTGTTTTTAGCATGGGTTGCTCTTTTTCCTTTTTCGAGATTTTTCCCATGTGATTTACCCAGGACAAAGTTTTGTTAGGCCACGTTCTTCTCCATGCTCTTTGTATTATTTCCTTTGGTCTGTTAGAATGAAATCCTTTATTACCTTAAAAACAAAGAAGTATCAGTATCTAACGTTTAGTCTCAATATTAATTTTTGTTTTATGGTCAATTATTTTCGATTAAAGTGAATCTAGGTAATTCTATTCATAGTGTTCGTATGCGATTATTATTCAATAATAGGTAGTATTTTTTTTTAAACAATTGATATTATCTACACTAAAACCTACTTCAATGGAATGTATCTAGATTTAAAAAATATGGGAGAAGTAAACTACAAAGATTCGTTGAAGCTTGAAATTGTTCAACCATTTTTTATACATCTTGCCACATTCTTGCATCCTTTGATTGATATTGATTAATGTTTATTGTAAAAGCATGATCGCAGTTTATAGATGCGATTCACATCGCATCCCGTTCTCCCTTTTTTTGTATTGATGTAGGTGGCGAGAAATCATTCGCAGAGGATGTTGCAGTTGATGCCGAAGGTAATGCATATGTGACAGATTGCACAGCCAGTAAAATCTGGAAGGTTGGAGCAGACGGGAAGCTTCTATCAACAATTAGAAGCCCTCTCTTCAGAGCAAAGGAGTGGTACAAGAACTAGGTTGGCCTGAACGGAATTGTTTACCACCCAGATTGCTACTTGATAGTTATTCACACTTTCAGTGGCAAATTGTTGAAGATTGATCTAGCAAAGGGAGAGGAAGTGAAGCTCATTGAGGTAGCTGGAGGACCACTAACATTTGGAGATGGTCGACAGTGTTGAATTAGTGGCCAAGTGACTTTCGGCTAATAAAATAAATAAAAAGGTAAGACAATGATGATGCTTGCTTGGGATTCTTTTCTTTGGTATTTTTTTGGTTTCCCATTTGAATGCTACGTCTCGGCTTTGAGGTTTGATTAAAAGGCAAAGTAGGGAGCATGATACATCATGATTGTGTTTGTGGAAAAATGGAAGGTTGATTCCTTTTTTTCTTTTGCCATTTATTTGCCAAGAGCCAAGTGAGAGAGCTGAGAGGTGTGCAACAGAAAAACAGAGAAGAAAAATAGAAGTGCAGTAGCCCCATCTCGGCTTTGAGGTTTGATTAAAAGGCAAAGTAGGGAGCATGATACATCATGATTGTGTTTGTGGAAAAAGGGAAGGTTGATTCCTTTTTTTCTTTTGCCATTTATTTGCCAAGAGCCAAGTGAGAGAGCTGAGATGTGTGCAACAGAAAAACAGAGAAGAAAAATAGAAGTGCAGTAGCCCCATCTGGAAGAGAAGAAGGAGGTGCTCTTCTCTTTGGTTAGTAATTATCGTAATTGTTGTTGTAATAGTTTTGAGTTTTATATAGAGAATAAATTAATCAATATATTTCTTTTTCTATTTGTTTCTTTGGTGTGTGAGAGTTATTGGTTGTATTGGGGTTTTGGGTTGTGAGCTTGTCAACACTTTGTAAACTCTCATTTGGTTGATAGTGGATTATTGGGTGAGCTTCTACTGCTCTGAGGACGTACTCCAGTTACACTGACTATTAAGGAACCTCGTTAAGATCTTGGTGTCTTTAATATTTTGTTCTTGTATTCTATTTGATATATTTCTTGTGGGTTAACTTGAGTTGGTTCCAACGGGTTTGGTGTTATCCTAGCACAACAATTGGTATCAGAGCACTGGGTGCTCTTGGGTACTGTCTAATTGCCAAAGATGTCAGATGGGCAAGATGAGAATCCTTTTGGAAGCAGCTCTGGGTTTGCAAGAATTACAGTGCAAAATGCAAAGTTCAAAGTGGAAAAGTTTGATGGCACAAACAACTTCAGGATGTGGCAATGTGAGGTCAAAGATGTCTTGGCTCAACAAGATCTACTTGCCGCTTTGGGAGAGAAGCCGGAAGCTATGTCGAAGCCGGAATGGGAGAAATTAAATTTGTGGGCTTGCTCTTCAATTCGGTTGTGCCTTGCAAAAACTCAGAAATATTTTGTGATGAGGGAGACATTAGCAAGTGTGTTGTGGCAAAAATTGGAAGACAAGTATATAACGAAGAGTGCAGAGAACCGGCTACACTTGAAGAAAAAGCTTTACTGCTTCCAATACAAAGAAGGTACAAAAATGATTAGACATCTTGATACTTTTAATAAGTTGATTGCCGACTTGTTAAATTTAGATGAGGATATTAAGGATGAAGATAAGGCCTTAATATTGTTGAATTCCTTGCCGGACTCTTATGAGCATTTTGTTACCATTATTATATATGGTAAAGAAACTATGAAATTTGAAGATGTGTCAAATGCCTTGATGAATTATGAAATAAGGCATAGAGATAAAAATCATGATAGTACCTCTGAAGCTTTATTTGTTAGAGGTAGATTATCGGAGAGGAGATCCTCTTCTAGTAGAAAAAAATCACACTCTCGACCTAGAGAAAACTCTAAAGGTAGAAAAACCTTGGAAATTGATGAATGTGCCTTTTGTCATAATAAGGGTCATTGGAAGAAAGATTGTTCTAGGTTGAAGACCAAGGAAAAGAGAGTTTTGTAGCATTTGGCTCAACATGAGTTGTTCTCTTAATAGTGTTTGGGAGTAATTTTTGTGTTGATTGTATTGGTTGGCTTATCATGGCATTTTCGGTACTTGGCCAAGGTGGAGATTGTTGAATTAGTGTCCAAGTGGCCAACTTTCAGCTAATAAAATAAACAAAAAGGGAAGACAATGATGATTTTTGCTTGGGATTCTTTTCTTTGGCCTTTCTTTGGTTTCTCATTTGAATGCTACGTGAGTGGCTTTGGGGTTTGATTAAAAGGCAAAGTAGGGAGCATGATACATCATGATTGTGTTCGTGGAAAAAGGGAAGGTTGATTCCTTTTTTTTCTTTTGCCATTTATTTGCCAAGAGCCGAGTGAGAGATCCGAGAGGTGTGCACCAGAAAAACAAAGAAAAAAAGTAGAAGTGCTGAAGAGAAGAAAAATGTGCTTTCTCTTGAAGAGAAGAAAATTGTGTTTTCTCTTTGGTTAGTAATCATCCATCAAGGTAGTTGTTGTTGTAATAGCTTTGAGCTTTATATAGAGAATAAATTAATCATTATATTTCTTTTTCTATTTGTTTCTTTGGTGTGTGTGAGCTATTGGTTGTATTGGGATTTTGAGTTGTGAGCTTGTCAACACTTTGTAAACTCCCATTTGGTTGATAGTGGATTATTGGGTGAGCTCCTACTGCTCTGCGAACGTACTCCAGTTACACTAACTGTTGAGGAACCTCGTTAAAATTTTGGTGTCTTTGATATTTTGTTCTTGCATTCCATTTGATATATTTCTTGTGGGTTAGCTTGAGTTGGTTCCAATAGGTTTGGTGCTATCCTAGCACAACAGAGCACTCCTATCTCCCACCAAGCTTGTAGTTGCCGGCAGCCCTTCTGGTAGATTAGTGGAGAGCTCTGACGGGTGGGAGACAGCTTCGGTTGTGGCAAAATTCTCAGGCACAAAGCATCGGTTGGCCACAGCAGCAACCATGAAGACGCATGAAAGTTGGACTCATCGCAGCTCCACAACCGCCATCGTATTCATATGTAGACTAGATGTTGTCTACGGTGTTTTCATTTGATTTCTATGCCAGTAAACCACATTTCTATGTTTCAAATGAATAGGTGTGTACATGACTATAATGCATCGTTGTGTGAATAGCCTCTGTAACATTCGAATCGTCAGAGGGGAATTTTCCAGCTTCCGTTGTCTCACATTGCTAGTGGTTGGGCTGGGCTTTCCGCCCTTTCTTGTTCTTCAAAATTGTTGTCTGTTGTTTAATTTTCAGGTTATAGTGTGTTTTGTTCCCGAAGTTGTGTATTTTAATAGGATTACAAGTGCACAGTCGAGTAGCATGTGTCGCATTTCTTGGTTCATAAAGGCAGGGAAGAGTAGGGCGGAAGCGGCTACCATGCTCATTGTTGTGTAATTTTACTTGTCTCAAAAAATTATAGAAGACAATGAGGAATAACTATGATATCAGATCATGAGTAAAGTTCATAGATAGCTCCCAATATTAGCTTAATACCAAAGCAAATTGGTCCTCTAGTAAATCTCTTGCATGTGGATTTACTACTTTGATAAACAAAGTTAGTGAGCACCAAGGTCCAAAACCATACATATTTATTCTTCATCTTTATTCAATCTTAAGCCCACCTCTAATCCTTCTTGGACGAACCATTCTTGGACGAACTAACATCCACCTCAATACCGCAATCTTCTGATAGGATACGTTTGTAAAGCCTAAACTCCCAATCAGGCTCGCAAAATAGGCTCAGCTGCCATTGAAAAGAGAGAGAGGTATTTTCATTCACAACACAATCCACACTTCATTATGTCAGGCCACGTTAACCATTCATACTATGCTACTATTATATATTCAACACTTGTCAAAATTTATGTAGAGCTAGATGATCTAGCATTTGTTTTTCCATTCCAAGGATTGACAAGACCAACACAAGAAGCATAACAAGATAGCACATAGAGGTTTTTTTTTTTTTTTAATCGAGCAACTAAAAGTACCTCAACAGCCGCCCAAAGTGTCTTCTTGCTTAAGTCATCAGCTTTGTTACGAGCAATTGAACTTGCTCAAAAAATTGAATGATGAATAATCGTAGAAACTCTGTTTGGATATCTCACTGCAACCTCGTCATAGGCACTAGGACCTAACTCATAGATATAATATAGATGTTATTGCTATTTACAATAATTACTATTAGATAACGAGAAGAATAATGGTATAATTATTCTAGGCGTTGAAGCAGCACAAGCAGCGTACAAAACTAAATTACGAGGGGCGCTATTTATACTTACTCCTTTTGCCAGATGAAGCGCTATACGTGGACCTGGCTCCTGCAAATTAAAAAGCATAAATGATATAAAAAAAAAAGACAGAAAGATTGTTTCATATTAGATTAAAGAAATCATCTCAACAGATTGACATATTATTTAAACAATCGAATTCCCAGCATAATTACTCACCACTGTAATGTGAACTCGACCTCGAATTAGAAGAACTAAAACGAGCCATAATTCTGGTTCAAGAAGTCCGCAAGCCGTCTCAACTAAAAGTTTACAAATTAAAGTTTAGTTCCTACGAGATCATAAGACAAAGGATTACATACTGAAACAAAACGAGAAACTAAATGGAAACAGAAATCTGTTCCAAACGATTCAATCCCAAGATGTGGCAGAATTAGATGGTAACCCTTAAATCTCAAAATCGATGGCAAGGGCCGACAATGCACAATTTTAGTTAGTTTAAAACAATTTACTCATCAAATGAAAACTGCTGGTGTAGGATTCCAGATATATCCCAATACGTGCATGACAAGAAAATCATAGGCCGCGATTCAATGGAATAATCCTGTTTGCACTCAAAATATACCCATTTTTACTTATTTGGGCAATTTGGGTAAAATATGATATTTGGAGGATTAATATGCAAGAAAGCTAACTTGGAAAGATATTTAGATGCAAGTGAAGGGGTTGGACACTATAATATTGTTCTTCCAATTTGTTTGGGTGGTGGAGGTTTGTCTAGCCTTTGTTTAATCAAGATACATGCATGTATTGCAAATAGATGGAAAGGCATCAGCAAGCTTTCGGGCAAGGAACATGTGAAAGAAGCCAACTTGCTTCTTTTAAATGTTAGTTTATTACAAGTGGGAAAACATGTGCTAAAAACATGTGGTGGAGATGCAAATTCCCCTTTTAATATTGTTTCTACATGCAAGTTGGCAAAAGCAATACAAGCTACCCAAGTAAACAAATGCAAGCTGCCCAAGCTTCTTTCGGGCAAGTACAAAACCTCAGCAGGAGGGTTTCCTCCAAACCTCTATAAAAGGGAGCAGATGCACAAGGATTATGGACACTCAAACAAACAAACAAAAGCACAAACTCTGCTCAAACCAGATTTGCCAAAAAGCCTTCTTTTATCTAAGTTTATTAGCTCTGCTGCTCACTTGCGGTATCGATCTCATTTATAGTTTTTATGTACTCATTTCCAGCCATATAAATTACAAGCAATCTGCAATTTTAGTCATTGTCCTCTGTCATTTATATTTCCAAGCAACCTTATCATTTACATATTGTTCTATCTCTCCATATAAGTAAAGTCCTTATTTTTAAGGCAAACAAAGAACCTTAATTTGAGCAACTCCCACTCAAATGGCACAATCTCTTGATTTGAAGTCAAAAGGCGCAACCTCAATCATTCAAATCCCGTCTACTAGCGGCATCTAGTAGTGGCACGCCCGCACCCACCAATCTCGTATGTGAAGTAAATCCCCTGCTTGCCCACAAGGCACCATGGCGGATTTAGGGAGCGAACAAATCCAACAAAGGAGCCCAAACTGATCAACGAAAGCTAACTTTAAGCGAGCAATAAGACACAACAAACTGCATAATTAAGGTATAATACATGATTAAGCATAAACACGAACCGTAATAAAAAGAAAACCCAAAATTAGGGTCATGGGAATGTGTACGTAACCTAGCTACAAGCCTACTACTCTATTCGAGCACACAAACACATACAAAAATACTGCTGTAATTTAATAGGAGAGTATGTATGACAAAACACAAGGGGTTGAATTTTGAACGTTGAATTTTCATACACGCAGAGAGAGAAAGAGATTAAGGGAGGCGTCCGCTTTGGAGTTTTGCCCGGCTTTTGAACACAAACCCTAATTATAAAAGGCGCGGGGCCGGGCCGGGATGGGTATCCTGAGGTATAAAATATCGATGATATCAGAAATATCGGTAGTTCAAAAACACGGAAATTTCGATGGAAATATCGGGATATTATTGATATCGATAAAAATTGAATAAAAACCACGGAAATTGTAAGAAAAACTTGGAAATTTTTATTGAAACTTTGCAGGATGTTTATTTAGTCAATTATCTATTAGTTTATCACAAAAAATTGGAAGGAAATGCATTGCATGATAGATATAACTGATTTAAGTTGATTATATAGCGAACTGTCAAACATTGTGAGTGTAGAAAATATGTAGTAATTAATGAAATAAGTTTAAACACACCATAATCATTTATATATATGAATTAGTACAATATTTTACACTTCATACATTGCATGGTAAGATACATGAGTGACTTAGCAAGGTCTAAAATATCGATGATATCGGAAATATCGGTAGTCCAAAAACACGGAAATTTCGATAGAAATATTGGGATATTATGGATATTTTAGACCACCTGAAAATATTAAATTACCCGAATTTTATTATCGCTAATTTCGTGTTTTTTTCTGTTTAATTTCTTAACAATTATGTATTTAGTAATTAGTTCATATCGTATATCACAGATAGATGGCTATTAATTTAATTTAAAAGCCTAAGTTGTTTTATATGATTGATTCCTATGATCTGGTAAAAAAATTCCGTGGTGATCAAATTAATTAGATTAATCACTTGTATATTTGTTCCACATCATTTAAAAGCCTAGCTAGCTACTATCAAGTATCAACGATGTATTATTCTTTAAAACTTGCGTTTGGTTTCTTATTTGATTCTTCAATTTTAAGTGAGATGATTTGGAAATGCTTCAAGGCTGCATGCAGTTGGAAAATGCTACGTTGAGTGAAAACAACATTATTTACGTACGTATTTGTATTTCATTAAGTTTCTGAAGTAGCTGTTCAATTTGTCACAAGATTATAAGTGTACAGTCGAATTTCATACGTCTCTCCTTTCTTGGTTGACAAAGGCATGGCAAGAGTAGGACATTGGTGGAACGATCACAAGACTAATGCCGGGTCAGTCTGGTCTGTGTGCAAGTGATACATGCAATAGTTAAATGACTTTTATCACCGACACATTTCAGTTTAACTTGCATTGCCTCCTCCTGTCCACGATTATAATGCCTGCATATATAAATTTCATATAACTAGTTGCTTTGCAGAGTGTTTAATATGTAATTCTTCATTGACCATAGAAGGTCATACAGGCGGGAGCTGTGCGGAAGCTACTGAACCCCTCCTTGCGGACGAGAGAAACAAAATTGCAGAGCAGGTCGTTAAGCAGATGAAGACTCGTGTCACTTTGTTGAACATAACATAGAACAGATGGTCATCCATCCGTATACGGAAATCATCACCCTTCGGGGGTTCAGGATTGCAGCCATTGGTGTCTTCCTGGCATTCCTGATGTGTGGAATGGATTGCCGTATCTTCATTTGCTGCAGTAACTCACACGGCAAACCGCCGTCTGTTTATCAAATTCTTTCAATAAGTTCAGAATCTTAGCAAAGATAGATAAATCAATGCAACCCCTTTTTCTTCTCGAGAAATGTTTACAGAGAATTACCAATTATTCCCATCACAACATGCCTCTCTGCGTTAGCATGGTCGGACACAAACTATAGTACCAAACTGGTAGAAGAATTTCTGACTTATTGTCTATAAATCCATGAAAATAACGTTATTTCCAATACAGCCTTATTGACCTAGAAGGACAATTCTTGTCCCGGCTGTTGTCATGGATAAAAACCTCCAGAGTCGAGCTGTGCGCCATACTTGATACCTACGTACCTCTCCATCCATGCTAACTATCCATTCAAAGAGGTTGGTGCTTTTTCGCTCTGCCCCTGGAAGCAGATGAATCGTCCCTCTTAGAACCCTCCGGTTTTTGAGCCCATACAGGTGCTGCCTCTGAAAGATAACAATAATCATAGAAGAGCTCCTCACCAGCATCAATATGCTCCTTGGCAAATATGCCAACTCGATGATCACCCGCGACCAGCATTACCTATACGCAAACATGTATTACACACACCATTATAACTAATCAAACAAGAGAATTACAGAAACTTAATTACCTTTGCATGGCAGTTAGGATTCGACGAGTGGTTTGCAAATTTAAGCTTGTCTCCCTTTCGGTAAGCATCTAGGACGTACTGCAGTAAACAGGTGTCATGCCAGAGTAAAGCTATAGCCTACAGGTATCACGTATTTGCAAAGAAAATTAAAATGCAAATATAAAAGCGGTCAATCATTATTTTTCCCTTGCCTGTTCATTCAAGTCGAAAAGGAATGACGAGTTTACACGATCATAAATCTTCCCCCGCTTGTCTGCTTCCTGATGGGAGATGATTTCACCAGTGTATTCTCCAAGATAATCATTCTTGTTTACGGGGTTCTGAAATCACATGATTTAATATGGTGAGAAAAGAAAAATCAGCTTATAAGTTTTAGGAAGCCACATGCAAAAACATCGAAATCTTCCAACCTTTAAGAAGGCTCCCCAGCCAGCAACATCAGACTTGCCCAGGAGAATCTGAAGAAAAAGAAAGTGTATGTAATCATAAATCATAAAGTAAATTATGCAGACTACAGAAGTGATTTATTAACTAAATACTAGGAATTGCTCACCCTCTGTTGCTGTCGAAGAAGAAGCCTCATGTTTCCACATTGACTATCTCCCTGTCTCGGTGGCTCACCTAGCGAACCATCCCCACAACTACAAAAAGTTTTTATATTTAAATTCAAAATCACCACCAAGGAAATAACAAGCTCTCTACAATGAACACACTGCATGATTCCGAAAAAAAAAAAAAAAAAAAAAAAAAAAAGCTTGATCAGCTGGTCCATCATGGAGCTCAATACCTAACCCAACAATGACGACAGACATCTGGGTCACATTCACGGCCAGCAGCAAAGCATGGGCACTGCCGACTTCTACATTGACTCTTTGCACAGTGACATCCCCTGAACCTATTTTTGCAGCTCTTTGAACACCTGAAAATGGAAAAGTTAATTGGTCATCACTGGTTCTGTGCATTTCATTCAGTTGACTGCTTTCAGGATAAGTCCGACATACCCACAGTATTTTTCACAGCAGGTTCCATTACTCATACAAGAACATTCCTTTCCACACATAGACTGGCATCCACATGGCGTATATAGTTTACGTGAATCGTTTTTTCCATCAGCAATTCTTTTCCACATTGTTGGGTGCCCAGCAGACTTCCAAGAATACTTAAGCCTCCGTGCTTTGCCCCTTCTACGAAGTAACCGTGGCTTTGATGACATCTCTTGTTCCTAGCATGTGTACAATAAAGGTAACCTTTTTTAATCACAGAGAGAGAGAGAGAGAGAGAGAGAGAGAGAGAGAGAGAGATAAGTAAGAAAAGAAATAGGGAGGATAAGTCTATGATGCTTACTGTCTGATCCATATCAGATTTCACATTGTCTTCCATAAATGAAGATGGTCCAACCACAGATCTGTTAGGCATTGAAGCTCCAGAATTATGCATGTAACTAGACACCTCCATGCAAGTCCTCAAGCCAGAGAGTAAGTTCCTAGCTATGAGGCAACTGCAGAACACAAATTACCAATTAAGTACAAACATACGGAATGGTGTAATGAAGATCCGTACAAGGCATTTTGAATTCAAAAATGGCTACCTGTTTCTCCCAAATATCTGTAGTCCCTTCATGTATAAATCTTTCTCCACTGGTTTCCACTCAGAGTTGCTACAGATCCCCTCAACTTGTTCACATGTAGAATTGGATGTTTGCCTCAGTTCAGGCACTTCGGTTACATCTCGTGGCTCATCTCTGGGAATGTGAACCTGAAGCGGGATAGGTTCACTAGTAGCAGTTACCAAATCCAAAGCATCTAATCTCTTTTGTTTCTTAGAAGAACCCCGGAAAGCATCAGGTACTATAGTTAGGTCATTTGCCACTTTATCTGTATGCTTCACAACCTTGCGCTTCCCTGTGTTTTCATTGTGCATCTTCAAGATATGAGAACTATGAATGGCTTCTGAAGTTGCAGGCACAGCTTCACCAGGAATACTTCTTTCATTGTGTAAGAGGTCAGTACCACCATGGGAACTTGGTCGCTCGGCATTAATGGATGATCCTGGAGCACTTTCTCTCTCTGATGGTACTATACTCCACTGCAAGAAGAACCCGGAAGTCATAATTCAAAATCCAATGACCGGTGGCAAAAGCCAAAGAAAATATGGAGTGTATAAATCATATTTGTCATGATAAATGTGCCCTATAGTTCATCAGGTGAAAAGAAAAAAGAAATGTTCAGCAAGCATCAGATTAGACCAAAAGAATAAAAATGTACTTTGACTAATTCACCAGCAAATAACTAGAGGGTGAAAGAGTTTAACTTGTACAAGTTCATGATATGAAAACTGATCAGATTAACAGTGTCCTACTACTGAATTCAAGGAGAACGAAAGAAACTAATTCAACTAAACAGAACTTAAGTGGTAACAGAACCCTAATAAAGAAAGGAAATTCCATACCCTGAGGTAACATTGATCACTGCACGGTTCCCGGTTCTCGTCATGACCGGACCAATGTGACTTTTCACTCTGAAAAGAAAGAACACCACAATAAACATAAATTTATGGAATTCAAACAAGCTGGCACATATAAGCAACACTGCTGCTTACAGGATAGATTAAAGGTTGAGAACATCCATGCAAACGACAATCAAATACCTGTTGGATAGAATCAGTCGAGAGTTATCAGAAAAAAAAGAAAAAAAGAAAAACCAGTAATTTCATTTAACAATTCAAGTAAGATGACACCCGCATACCAAGCAACGGCGACAGAAAAGGTTATCGAAAGAATCTAAGGCAGCATTAAGACTCTTATCAAGAGAAATGCACCCATCATGTTCGCACTTCTCGGGGTTCCTTTCCTTGATTGTGTTATAACGGGCCTGCAAGTGTAGAATTCCACAAAATTTAGGCATCAAAATCCTCCCAAAAACACAATTGTGAACATCTGTTAATTCAAGCTACCAGGATATCTGAAATGGGAGCTCCAATAAACTCCTTCACAAGTTCCACTACTTCCTCGCCTAGGCCATGTTCCTGAAAGGCCATCCTACGAAATTCAACACAAAAAATTAAAAACCTTCATTTATTCCTACAACAAAATTTGGAATACACAAGTTCATAAGCAGCCATAGTCAATGTGATTCTCTAAAAATCTAACATCTCATTTGAACTTACAACAGAATTCGATCTTCGCCCGCAGAAAATTCATGCTTTACTTCTTCGGGTTCTTCTGCCTCATCGTCAGTGCCACTGTAGACAAGAGCTTCACTGCCATCTTCATCGTAATAAATGCGCCTCCTCCCAACTACTGATTGGTCTTCAGCCATTCTTTGATTTCTGTGCTGTGAAAGACAAATTTGAGATAGGAGAAACACAACGGCAACAATTTTCACATTAAAAACATAAGAAAGCAGGGACAAAAACATATATAGAAATCCATTATTTGCATTATCTCACAAGTCTAAATTCGCAAACCCAAAAACAAATAAAACACTTAAACCAACATGTAATCGAACCTGTCCAAGAATATCCAAGTTGTATAAGGCGGTATCTTGTCAGCAAGTGGAAGCTTGGTACTTGATGAGAATAACACCTCTTGATTCTCAATCCAGTCTTTCTCACCACATCCCCTCACAAATCCACTGATTCTGCAGAGAGGCTGTTCAATTCTTGAAGAAAACAATTTAAAGCTCCTATTTTGCTCTGATGACAAAGCATTCAAATTCGCTCTTGCTGTCTCTGATATAATTTTCGAAACATAACCTTCTACCTTCTCCCTGTTCTTCTCAACTTTTTCCTGAATGTATAACAAAATAACAAATGTATGCCAAAAGTTACTTTTACTGAAAGTGAAATCATTACAGTTTCACGTTCCAGACAATCTAGTAAACAGCTTCTATGGGAATTCGGATTCTGCTTCTCCTCAATTCCAATTCCTCCTAAACTCAATTCTAACATTCCCGACTACGGATTAGTAAACAAGCCATTGGAACGCATGCCAAAAAACTTACTTTTACTGAAATCACTCTCTCTGCTTGAATTTGCAACTTGAGCTGGTGCATCTTCTGCTCCAAGCTTCTAACGCCATCGCTCGGCCCTTCTCCATGGAATTTCTGCCCATATAAATCACAAAGCAGACTCGATTTCGTGAATTCAACATCAAACATAACCAGATTTTACTTTCTGTTTGGCTGCAGAGAAAATGTGCAACTACTGCTGCAAGAAGCTACGACTTCTAACTACACAAAATTCTGAAATTTCATTTCTTTGTTATCAAAATTGCAATCTGGAAAGTGGAAAATAAATTCTCATCATGTTTGATCATAACAATTTCTAATTCAGCAATTCTGATAAATAAATAAATAAAAAGCATCGAAATTTTGTTTTTAACAGAAAAAAAAGGAAAAAAAAGAAAGCAGGAGCCAAAATCGCGAGAAGAAACAGGGGATTCGGGGATCGATGAGGAGAGAGAGAGAGAGAGAGAGAGAGACTGACTGTGAGTTTATTTGCAGAGTCGGAAGCTTTGGAGAGCATCGTCCCTGTTCTGCTCATCTCTCCGTGGGCCTGTGCGACTCAACAAAGAAATGACTAAGAAAATGAAGGTAATAAACCATTTTGTGGCTGACACGTGTAAGGATTGCTGATGTCGCCCATGAGTGACTGGCCTACGTGTCCAAAAGATGACGTGGCCTACATGCTGGAGGGGCGATTATTGTATGCGTTCGTTACATCGTTACATATAACTCATGTCTCACGTGTGTAACATACAACACAAAAGAAAGGTTAGTATACGCATCAAAGGATTGATTATGTGTTTACGTGTTGAAAGAGAAATTACCATATACGCCGATTTTACTATGTTTCTTTTCTTGTATTAGTTTTTTTTTTAAACGATAAGATACTCTACATTAAATTCATTTAAACTACGGAGAGATATATCTTTTTCCCTAATTAGAATTATGTTTAAAACTCACTGCATTTCTAAATTTAGACTATTTCAACACTTAATGATGTGAAAGTTTGGAGTGCACTCATAAGTTTATTTTTCTTTTTAAACGTAGAAAATTTAAAGTGCCAAATAAGAATTTTGGACTATCATTAACAATTTTCGTTCAAAATTGATAGAGTATGGTGTTTATTTTTTTCCATGTTAATATTTCTTTTTTAACAAACGATAGCGTTAGTGGGTCAAAATTTTAAAACATTAGGAAGACATGAATCTATGAGGATCGAACCCTCACCAAAGTATATAAACAGTATTATTTTCCGCCGATGCGGTAAATCACCATTTGCTTCTATGTTGATATTGTATGCATAGATTTTGTACCCCATAATGTTAGGGGATTAGTGACTTGGCCTACATACTTGGGCTGTATCCTCTTCTGTTATTGGTCGGAATTAGGGTTCTCTGCCCAATTACGAATATGCAACACCCTTACCTTTCTAAATTTAGATAAATTCAAGCACTAAAGAGAATTTCAAAACTAAGAAAACTTGATGTTTATATCTGTTATGTTTGTCATTGTGCTATGTTAGAGAGGTGCGCTCTTTCCATTGTAACCAATTTTGAATTCCTTTCTAATACTCACGGTTAAAATAGAATAATGTTTAAATAAAATGACAACGTTTTGAATAGAAAATACAACATTAATAAAATGATCATATATCACATTATTTTCAACTCTAAAAAATCTTTCTTCCTCCACCCTGTCTCAACGTAGAGAGAGCAAGTTTGATATTTCTACACTACTAGGATACCTCTCATAGGGAGTAAGACTAAATATAGAAAGAGTTCTAGACTTTTGTAAAAAGTTTTGTATAGATGACGTGATTGGTATTGATCATATCCAAGTTTTTCTCCTCATCGGAACTTCCAAGCAGAAAGCGAATGGATTGGAGTTCCCTTCCACCCAACAATAAGACATTTCCCAATCCTATGAAGCGTGCATGAAGGGGATCCAAACTTTTTAGCCACCAAACTAGCTTGGTTCAAAGATGCCTTACTAAAGTTGATTTCCACCATTCTAAACCTTGCAAAGAAGGCCCTCCACACCTCCATCTTCACGTTTCTCGTAACCCTTTCGCTCCCCTCCGCCGCCACAATGTTTCGTATTCCCTCATGTAACAACCTCTCCATCATCACTCTGGACTCCTCCTGCTTCATGCAAGCCTCAAGGCAGTCGAAAAATGCGCTGTAATAAAACAGTGCATCGATGAATCGGTTCACAAATGATGGCGAATTGTGGTTTGCCTCCACCTCATTCACAACCATTACGCAAGGGGTGAGATTTCTCATCACCCTCATCAGATTTTCCAAGCACCTTGGCCTCAAAATCATTGTCCTCAGTATTAGAGGCGCGTATACCACCACAGCTTCGTCATCTTCAACATCAAACAATTGGTTCTTGACATCTTCCATGTCTGTCACAATCACTGCCTTGAATTGAAAGGGTACGTTCAAGGCCTTTGCGACGCTTGCCAGCCTCCTTCCTGTCTCCTCGATCTTCTGCTTGCCTGTCACACCCACCGCGGTTATTGTAAGGAGCTCAATGGGGCACTCCTCGCGCTCTGCAAGCACTTCCATCAGCCCTGTCCATTGCACTCCGCTTCTGATTTCGAGATCAATCAAATGAACTTTGCTCTCCAAGGCAACGTTTTCGAGTATTACTTGGATTGCTGCGAACTGCAATACTGGATGAAAAGGGATATCTTGGTGGCATGCAATAAATGTAAGGTTTGTGCTTAGTCCAAGACTATAACTAGATATCTCATTCCCCTTATACATGCTGTTCCCCGTTTCCTTTTCAATCCTCTCGCGAAGCGCCTCAGCGAAATAGAAAACAACCCTCTGGACAGGGTTGACTTTGAAGGAGGCAGCAAATTCGCAACGAAGAAGCAGGCGGTTTGCGCGCTCGAATTGTTGGTAGCCTACCTTCTCTGCTGCAGCTAAAAGGATGTGAGCAAGCTCCACGTCTTTCGTTTCTTCTTCGGATAGACCGGAAAGCGCGTAGCCAAACGGGTGCGAAGGCACGAAAAAATCGTCATATCCTTGATTAGAGAATTGCACATACCTTGCTCCCGCAACCCTCATGATCTCCTCGGTTGACAATTTTTGTTGGATTGAATATGAGGACATTGAGGAGGCTCCAGCTTCATTGCAGCTGTTGCTAAATCTGTCTCGCTTCAGTTTCTTGAATGCGCTGCCGTAGTTGTTTAGGAGCTCCAACACAGCTAAGGAAGACTGATGGGGCATTTGCTTGTTGGTTTCCGCGATGTCTGATCCTCCGAACGTGAGCTGATTCGCCACGTCCTGGATTGGTTGAGTGGAATGGAAGGCAGAATCAAAGTTGAAGTTATCCAAATCAGAGTAGTTTGACTTGGATTGTTGTTGGTAATGTTGATTTTGTTGTTGGTAGTGGCGGTGATCGTGATCTTTGGAAACATGATCTAGTTCTTTCTCGGACATGTTGGATCGTTGGAGATCATGTTCGGAACAAACTGTATCAAAACTGAAATTATCCAACATTGAATAACTTGTTTTGGATTGTGGTTGATCTTTGGACAAATGAGGGAATTTTTCCATCTCTCCCAACCCTAATTCTTCCATCCCAAACAAATGTTCTGGCTTTCCTTTGAACACCACCACCTTCTGATCTTCCTTCTCATAATCTTCAAGCTGGGGAGTCAAACCACCACCACCGCCGACGACTCCAAAATCAAAAGGTGTGAAGGAGAAGAATGCATTCGCCATGTCGGATAATATATAAATGCACAAACAAATTCACCAAATATATTGTCAGAGCTCAAGTGATCATCAAGTGAGACAATAGGATTATTCGGATTCGTATCGACGAATACATCTGTATCAATTTGTATGTTTGGTTGATAACAACGATCACAGGCATGAGTACTAAAGCACATTTTAAGGCGAGGAATACAACCATGTTAGTGACATAAATCTGATATTGTCAACAAAGCCAGCAGCCATGAAATGCCAAAAACTTGTCCAAATAAAAACCATTTAATCCCCCTCTATTTGAGCTAAAATTAAAGAAATGTCGCTGCCAATCACCATATTTTAATCAAATATTCTGCGCAAGCTTACGACGTTGATTAACCGAAGGGATTAATTAAGGGAAGAAGATGTGGACTCGCTTGGATAAGTACGGAGAGTTAAAAGACAAACTCAGAAACTTGACAGTAAAAGGGTTGGATAGGAAAGTACAAAACTCAGTAACTAGTCCGTCTGTAACTCTGTCATTATCATATTACTGTCTGTAATTTTGTTAATAGGAGAAGATTACTACACACTTTGATCCTTTTTGATCCAGCATTTGCGGTGATAAAGAGGAATATGCCATGGATTTGGAAATTCAGAAGAACACTTTTTAACTCTAATTAGGTCAATTAACCTTGCATTAGCTATGATTGACTATGTTTACAGCACAAGAGTAAAACGTCAGAAAAATACCTGCTGGCACGGTGTATACCCATTGTTTCTATCTCACTGCTCATGTGGTAACTCAAGCGTGAGAAGTGAGATGAGAAATTTTATGTCAGATAAGTTTAGAACGATACAATTTTCACTCTTTGGTTAATTTTTTACAGTACTTCTTGCTCAAGTTCAGATATGTGAAATCAAAAGCACCACTTTACTAGATGATACCATTTTACTTGATCAAAGTTGTTCTCATATTCGCAACTTAATGCACCAATTTTTTTTTTTTTTACATTATAAAGAAACCAATACCGACTTACCAACAATGTTGATCTTCATTATCTAGATAATATATAAATTCATATCTTGCCAAGAATAATACAATTAATAATTATGATACAGTTGTACGTTGGCTTTCAAAAGAATATAGGTTACAAGTTCATTTATAAAAAAAGTGTACGATTTTGGAACAGCTACCCAAAATTACAAAATGAAGTATGAAAGGAATATGAGAATGAATTTGTAGCTCAGATGGTTCATAATATTTACTCTTTCATCCAAGATTTTGTGTTCGATAATCAATCAATCAGATGAGATTATGAGATTTAGACCTTGTTGTCTTGACGATCAAGATCTTCTCCACAATTGTTACATAAGTTGGCTTCTCTCCTACATAACAAAACCATGGAAAGCCACATAAGACCTTTTACCACCCTAACCATACCAATAGTCACAGTGAGGTAATATAGCGACCAACCAACAAAGTCAGCCACTCCTAAGCCCATTGCCAGCTCTCTTTTGGCTTTAGCCACAACAGCCAGAGACTCAACCTCATCCCTCAACCTCCACCACCACAAACAACCAAAGCTGGCAGCTATTGCGAACCTCTCAACCCACTTTTCCTCTTTAGCGCCACCGAAAACCGTGTCATCCACCACCGGCTTCACCACAACCCTACACCAATGAAGCATCGTCTCATGCAACCCTAGGAAAAATATTGCTCTGCTCAACAAACATATTTTCTCATCAACAACACCGCCGAAAGTAGCGCGCCCATCTACTACCTCCGTGGCGACGATGCTACCTTCAATTCCCAAACCGACGCAGACTTGCATTGTACATAGGACGATCCAAGCAGTGTATAAACGGGGACGGAAAATGGGACTCGGAAACTCAGTTATGATGGTGATTTTTCCTGTTATGCAGTGGATAAAGGCAGCCGTGGTGACAACGGAAACAAGAAGATAGAGAAGAGAGGGGGTAGCGTAGAGGAAGAGATAGAAGATGCATGATGAATAGTAGTTGGAGGGCTCGGGAGGAGGAATGATGAGAGTGGGGAAGCTTAAGCTGAAGATATAGTTGGCGCAAGATAGCCTGGACAGGATGAGGAATGAGAGGGGAAGCAATAAACTGAGGAGGGTGAGTGTGAGAATATGGAAAGGTAGTTTTAGAAAGGTAGTCGAATTCATCAAGAGCTTATTAGCGCTTTGTTCCCCATTGTACTGCCAATCCATTTTTTGTTGTAAACCCTAAATTAAAGTGATTGATCGATATTTTTTCTTGTGTAGGAAATGAGGAACATAATGTGAGAGGCTTAAGGTTAAGCTATATACCTGATAAATTGATCACAATTATTAGTTGCCAACAAGAATATATAGTGCTCGCCACGCCCAAGTATAGTTGACATGCATGTGGACATGGTCTTATACAAGCCCACTCCTCCTAATAATTGCTTGAATGTATACACATATAGTGCTTTTTGATCAAATATAAGTGGTGGCCAACATCATCACCATATTGTTTATTGACTGCTGTTAAATGAGTTTAAATTTTAAATTTTGTGTAAGAGATTGAGTAAATCTACTTATCTTACAATAATTAATGTGATGATTATGTTCATCATCACTTTATAGTGAAGAGCAATAAAATGCCCTTAGTGACACAGCAGTTAGCTAGAATCATACATATATAAATTCTGTAAGAAATTCTACAACATCAAACTTTATCCTTGCTATATATTATTAGAGGGTGCTGCATGTAACAGATACAATTGCAGGTCATTGATATATTCTGTCACCTAATCCTATTCCAGTGGTGCTAGTTTATTGCCATATATACATACATGTGTGTGCGCACTAATTAAGAGTAACAAAAATGGTTGGTCGTGGAAGATGCTTCCTTCTTTTTATTATTACTGGCGGATGAGCATACACTATGTGTGTGAACAATTTCATTTTTTTTTTATTAAGAAATGTGATTAGTTTTTAAAATTTTAAAAAGAGTATGAAAAAATGATGATGGGATAATTTCTCTTAATAAATGCATATTTTATCTTAATATTACATAATTACTATTTTTTCCTCCTTATGTAAATATTGTGTATCAAAAGTAAGGGTAAAATAGGAAAAATAGGGATATGATTGTCATTTTCTCAAAAGATACAAAATTACTATTTTGCCTTCCATATGTAAGTATTGTGTATAAAAAAATGAGGGCAACATAGGGAAAAAGGGACAAAAGATACAAAATTACTATTTTGCCCTTCTTATGTAAGTATTGTGTATTAAAAGTGAGGGCAAAATTGAAAAAAAAGTTGACAATGAGGGTTCTCTTAATAATAGTATAGATTATTATTATTATTATTATTATTATTATTATTATTATTATTATTATTATATTGCCATCTTCATTATGCATCGATAATCATCCATTTACGGCCAAGCAGACTTCTGCCATAGCAAATACTTGCTTGTGTATTTAGTCTTGTTAACTTGGAGAATTAATAAAACCATGATCAATTAGTCTCTCTTTTTCTAATGAAGTTTTAATATTTCTTAATTAGTTACAAACAGTCGTGCATGCCGATTCCTTTCATTGCATGTCACCTTATCTGGAATTATGGCATAACGTGTGACGTGGGATGATTTACTAAAAGCTTGTAGATGTACTCACGAATATTTTGATGATCTGCAATAATACAATCTATAGATATTATATATATATATAAGAAGTACTGACCCCTGATTGGTGGCCACGATGGTGATCAAGTAATAGTAATCTTCAGTCAACCAACAACATTTTCAGGTTGATATATAAAAAGTTCAGCTCAAAAGCATGCTACTGCTGTATTAATATAAAAATAAATATGCTGAAGCACTCAACAATTAATATATTCTGGTAAAATCAGATATTATAAGGTCGATCCTTAGTTAAGTGGTCCAGACTCAAGGCATGCTGTCAGTCTTTATACAATATATAGTTGGTCGGACGAGTTCAAACTTTAGGACTTTTCTAGTATGCGGGGATATCTATAGCAGTTTTGGACACTTGATTGTTGTATCTTTAGCTCCACATTCGGTGTTTCATTTATTTCCTGCATGCCATACACCAGCAGCAACTTGCTGCCCCCTTTAGATTGTTGGAAAACCTGCAAACCAGCCCCTTTCCTTCCTGCTGCTGCCCTACGGGTGTCTGTTCTTTTGGATCTGGGTTTATGTAAAGGAAACCTTAAGCAGAACGGCATCGTTTCGGCGTACTAAAAAAATAGTAAGAAGCTAAAAACGGCGCCGTGTGATCATTGAAAGTTGAAAAGATAAGGGGACCACCTTCCATTCGTCCGTGTCCCCTTCCATTCCAGCTTCAAGCCTTCAAGCCTTAGCCAGCGGCTTCCACCTTCCATTCCAAGGAGCCTCGAAGCCTAGAAGCCAACATCTTCCAAGCCAACTTCCATAGCCACTTTTAATGTAAATATCTAATGTTTTTTGTTTTAATTTAATTATCCCTAATTGATAGTTTAATATAAAATTTTGTTTAATTGATATAGAATAATTGATATGAATTGTATTGTTATTGACGAATGAATTGTTGATTATTGATGAAATTAATTGTAGATTATTGATTAATTGAATTGTTGATTCTTGAATAAATTAATTGTTAATTATTAATAAAATTATATAATTATTAATATTAATTAGCTGAATTGTTGGTCTAATTAGTTATTACTTGTAGTAGACTCTATCTAGGATTAAGTGACTTTTTCTTTTCATTATACATTTAGGTAATGGAATGATACTATAAGTTATGGGGAAGGACAATCGATGTTTTATCACCCGTTAGTTTGATAATTTTGAGTGATTGAAGTATAATATAGCAAAAGATGTAGCATTTTGCCATTATTGCTGTTTTTCAAATGTGATTTTGATAAAGCGAGAAATGATGGAAGTGATGTCTTCACTGAGAAACGGTTTACTAATTGGAAGGTAAGGATTCAAAAAATTTTGCCCCTCCACCTAACAATTTCTAACTTCGCCACTGTCATACACTGAAGCATAGAAGAATTTTTTGCAAACTTAGAATACATAATTTGGCTTCCATTGGCAGCTTCTCCAAATTATTATCGTGCCATAATCTAAAGCACACGAGGGATCGTCCCGTTTCTGTTTGTTTGTGCACATCTGTAAAAGGGCAACCCTGTGATCTCAGTTTCTGCAAATGGACACACTCACTCTCTCACTCACTCCCTCCAATAACTACCATGGCATCAGCGAAGTAAATGATTGACAGGAGGAGGAGGAAGCAGGCCCTCCATTATATATGCCTGAATTGGGTTCACTCGTGGGATCTGACTTGTCCTGTCCTATCACAATTATATTCACGTAGGAAGGAAAAGTGTTAAAGTTCTTGAAAACAAACAAACAAACAAACAAACAAAAACAAAAATTGAACGCCGTTGCCGGGGATCGAACCCGGGTCACCCGCGTGACAGGCGGGAATACTTACCACTATACTACAACGACTTTGTTGTTACAACCACCCACTTCTCCATTATTACGCTATTTTCACGTTTTGGTTTTTCGATATTTGGCTTCTTCTTCTGAGACTGGGTCGTCCTATGCACTTCACCCTAAACCCTAAATGCACGAGTGGCTTGTTAACCCTAAAAAGCCCAAACCTAGAAGAGGCTTCAAGTTCCAGCCATGTCAGGCTTCCCACCGGAGTTAATCTTTGAAATCCTTTAACGGCTCCACCCTGATGATTTGCTACGATGTTTGTCCGTCTCCAAAGCTTGGAATGCTACCATTCATGACCAGCAGTTCATCAAACCCATCTTCAACAACTCTTTTCGCACTCGGAATTTGGTTGGACGAAAAAACCGGTTCATTATTTCTTCCCATCGCCATTTTACGACACCCTCAAAAGTAGATGGCAGCCTGCTTTTTTTTCTTTCCATCAAACAAAGAACTGGCCTTTGGTGAAATGTGTATTGCAAACCTTTGGTGTTATCAAAGAATGGTGAAAGGGTTCTTGTGGTGACCGACTACAATGGGATTCTTTGGATTGATAATTCAGTGCAAAAATGGGACAAAAATACTGAAACTTTTGGTCTGCCCCAATGCTTTGTGTGGGGAGCGTTTGCCTTCTTGATGGAGACTGTTTTGTAGTTGGGAGCCATAAGCAAATCTCTTCTACCTCTAAGAAGAGAAAATTTTCAAGCAAGAACGATTCTCATAAGAACATGATTAAGCAAATCTCTGCAATTACAAGTATGTGAACTTTTGCTCCCTCGTTTAGACTAGGCTTATTGATCTATGTTATGAATCATTTGATGGCGACCATTCGTTATTTTTGTTAGTTCGCAGACTAGTTCTCTTTTGGTAGTGCATGTCTAATATGTCTTAATTTGCAGACTAGTCAACTTGTATAATTTTTATTCACCTCTCTTTTGGTAGTGCATGTCTTAATATGTTGTCCTTATAGTCTCCTGGTGTATAGCACATATTTTTCAACTTTTGTGTGCAAAACGTAGAAATTGATTGTTGCACCCGGAATGCAATATGTGGTTTCAACTTGGTTGGATGGATTCGTAGTCAAGTAAAGACTTTAGCGTTTTCAACTTGGTTCATCTTTCATGCTCAGTTTACATTAACTTATTTGGGTTGCTTGAGTGTGCAGAGATTTTTCCTTGATATCTAAAACGAAATTAGAAAATGTACACCTAATTTTTCATGCCTCTCAAGTCTCAACTCTTTGAAGCGAGACAATATCAATGATCGATCGCTAATAAAAGAGTATCATAGGGGGGTGTAATACCAATACCTCCCCTAAAAAATGGTTACATATAACCGACTCCACAATTTCTCAATTTGTTTGGCCAATATATATTTTACAAATTACACTAATTTAAGAGAAAAAAATTAAAACTTTATTTAAGCAGACAAATTTATTATCAACTAACTTAACATACATATTTGAACCTTTCGTGGACAGTGGATATTAGATTTACTTGTTACATATAATTTTCCAAATTCATCCACTGTATTTCTATAAGGCTGCATTAAAAGGTGTATGGGGCCAACATGTTCATGTTGTCCATTGAAAATATCCCTTTGCATGGCTCTTGTCTAATGGGTGGGGCAATAATATTGGATATGTGGTGGGGTGGGGCTATATGCAATAGTGAGAAAGGGAGGGAGGAAGGTGGAGGTGGTTATATGTGCAGTGCGTATGGTAAGTGTTCATAAATTTATATTAAATGAGTGAAAAGAAAGAGAGAAAGCAACTTGGAGGGGTTTCTGTCATCTCTTAGCTTATCCTCCTCCTTTGCTTTCCCTTTCCTCTCTCTCACTCTGTTTCTCTCTCCTGTCTCTCTCTCTTAATCAATTGGACAACTCTTCTGTCTCATCTTGATCCATTTCTTCCTCCTTTTTAGTGTCATTTGCTTCTGCAGCTTCCTTTTCTCCATCCCCAGAAGAAGAAAAAAAGGAAAAAAGAAGATAGAACATCACCAAGGAGGAGGAGCATGGATGAAACCCTTTCTCCAGAACCAGACTCAGATGTTTCAAGAAATCTCAGGCCAGAAACTCAGCCATCCAAAAGAAGGTAGGTATATATCTATCTAAACCAAACAAAAAACGATGTACTGAAACAAAGGGAGGACAGGAGTACGGAAGGAGAAACTGGAAGCTTGAAAATCACTGCCTTTTAAATTTCATCATAAACTTTTATAAGTATTTTTGTTATTTTTAGTTTTAACATATACATGTTCTTGTATTGTTGTAGGAAGGTGGCTCATGAGAAGACTGTTGTGACAGTGAAGATAGGAGCTAATGTTGGGAAGCTAAAGAATGAAGGGCCGCCTTCCGATCTTTGGTCATGGAGGAAATATGGCCAAAAACCCATCAAGGGATCTCCTTATCCAAGGTTTTATATTTTTCTCTTTTCTCATGATCAGTCACTCCATGGTCTCACATATTAAATGTCAATTTCCTCTAATCAAATTAGGAAGTCCCCATACAAAAAGTGAATTTTCACACTCCAATTTTCTTTCCCGACACATCAAAGGCTAAGCCTATTAATGAACTTTTACAAGGGAGAAGTGCAGAAGGGGAAAATCACTACCTTGATTATTTGTACTCATGCATGCTGTCATCTATGATCATATATCAAGAAATTTGGAAGCTTTGATTGGTATATGGTGTGATTTCAAAGTTAGTACAATGTTTTAGTTTTGTTGGTATTTTTGTTGATAAGAGTGGTTTGCACCGCGACTGACCGAGAAACCACCCGATGATGCAGGGGGTACTACCGTTGCAGTACATCGAAGGGTTGCTCGGCGAAAAAACAAGTGGAAAGAAGCAAAACCGATGCTTCAGTTCTCATAATTACCTACACTTCCAGCCACAATCATCCAGGTCCTCCTGATGTGAATGTGATCTCTACTACCCAACAAGAACAAGAAGATGAACAGACCCAACAAGAACAAGAAGATGATCAGAAGCAAGAGCAAGAACAAGAAGATGATCAAGAACAAGAACAAGATCAAAAGCAAGATCAGGATAAAAAACAAGATCACGAACAAGAACATGGGAAATTGGAAGAACGCTTCCACTACATCGAATCCCCAATCAGATCTTCCCAAGAAGAACACATTTTTACGGCTCACGACACGAGTTTTGGGTTCTTATTGGATGAAGAGCAAGAGCCACTGTCACTGTCATATTCTCAGCTGATGAGCTTCTCAACACCCAAATTATCAGAAGAAAACAATGACTTTTTTGATGAGCTTGAAGAACTACCAACATTTTCATCCTTCCCAAGCTTCATGGGGAGGACTAACAATCTTTCCTTTGGAATTGAAAGGATTCCCTCTGTCCCTTCTTGATCCATGTGAAAATTAAAACGTTTGTTTTTTAGTGTTTTTAGAACTATGTACCTAAAATATATGTATTGTCAATAATATATGTCATCTTCTTGTTCTTGTTCATCCCACACAACCCACCACCAGTTGTTTTTTGTAGGCATCTTTTACAATATTTTTTTTTTCTAATATTTGGGTTCACAAAATGAGAAAAGTTGGATCACTTTGTCATCACACTCATGAGAAAAAAGTTAATGATCGAGTGGGGGTAGGTTTAAGTCACTTCAACACTGTCCTTCTAATACATACATACACATAGTCGAAAAGAATTTGTACGCATCTGGAATGAAATTAGCAGCGACGATATTTAACTCAATTACGTATTATTATGGGTAAAAATCGAAACACGTGCACATGTTACTTGCCTAGAGAACCACGTCCATTATATGCACTTGGAATGCCACAATGTCAATATCTTACTTGATTACACATTCGCATGCAAAAAAATCGAAACACTTTCCTATAATCAGCTTGGGAACCGTCATTTTAGCAAGCGCTTGGAATGCACCAATGACAATATCTGAATCAATCACACACTATCGTGTAAAAAATAAAAACACACAATAATACGTAATCATATCAATACACTTAAATTTCTCTCGCCACACATTGAGAGGTGCTATCTATAAGTGAATTAAAGATGGCACGAGGTGCACGAGTGCTCATCACACATCTTTTGGAGATGTGGTGTTGTTAGTGAGTGTGCTCTTTTTCTTGAGTGGTTTTGGTTCGGTGGAAGAGCCGTCCGTCCGTCCTGCTTTCCAGAGAGTTTTAACTTTGTGGGTGGTTGATTTCCAACAGGATCCTCTTCGGATCCTTTTGGTGAGGATTGTAAGGATTTGTGAATCGTGTTCATTCATCGTACATCGTGCAATCAGTTTTTGTCAAGTACTACTTATGTTTAATTTTAAATAAAAATATTTAAAATAACTTTTGATCGCACGATATATAATAAACGATCACGATTTACGAATTTCTGAAACCCTCGTAAAAAGAATCCAACAAGCATGCGGATTCGGTTGATTTGGTGGAGGGGAGGGACGGAGGGAGAGATGTTTGTTTGTTTGTTTCTTTGCCATTTTCTTTAATTTTTTTAATAAAATAAGTATTAGGTACTGGAATCTGTGCAATCCACAAAGTCTATGTTTTATTTGTTTTTTGGTGTTTTATGGTTGCAGATTCCCTTTACAAAAAGCCAAACATCAAACTATAACAAGTAGCCATCTCTGGACCAGGCGTGCAAGTCACGTGCCGTAGAAGTCATTCAAGCTTTTGAAGATTCCAATCACCAATCATTATCCTTTTCTACCACTCTAAGTTACCAGCATTAATAGGTTTAAACAAGTTCACCACCACCGACCGTAAAAGGAGAGAAATTCTTGTGTCCAATGTCAAGACTACATAGGTTACCAAATCCAGGATTTGGATCCTTTCCTGAGCCAATGGAGAAGACTACATAGGTTACTAAACCCAAGATTTGGATCCTCTCCTGAGCCAATGGTGAGGATCATCCTGACCAACCATTGTGAGCCGTTGGATAAAAATCCAACGGCTACAAACAGGAGGTCCTTTTAAAGTTATAATAATTATAGCCGTTAGATGAAAATCTAACGGCCCATAATGGTTAATCGGGAGGATCCTCTCCGTTGGCTGAGGAGAGGATCCAAATCCCCAAACCCACGCACAAAGGAGTGCAACCCTTACATTGAGGTTTGTACCTACACAAGGTTCCAAAAGGCGCTAAGCACTAGCGAGGCTACGGATAGGAACCCAGCGCCTAGGCGTCTAAGCAAGGGGCCTAGACAGTTTATTTATTTTTTTTATTTTTAATTTTAATTAAATTTATTGTATAACATATAAATAAATGTATACTTATAGTTAAAAAAGTACATAATTATAATATATAAGTTGCAAAATAGAATGACACATAGATTATAAAGTATTATAACGATTGAAAGGGATCAAGTATTAAACAAGTCTCTTACCATGAATTAAAAAAATAAAATACAAAATAAAAGTTATTTATTTTATGCATAAATAAGAGTCGTGATCCAGACGGTCTAAGAGGGCCACCTAGACAGGTCAAGATGCCCTTTTTAATTTTAAAAAGCTTAGGAATTAATCAAAAAAGGAAACCAGCCGTCTAGTGCATAAACGAGGCCGAGGTGGCGCTAGATGATGATTTTAGAACAATGCATATGCAGGAGACCTAGTGGTAGTGGATAATTTATATGTAAGTGGGTCGAACAGTCCAACCGATCCTACCATTGAACAAAAATTTCGGATGCATGACTGAAAAACCAGCATGCCAGAGGGTTTTTTTTATCCCTTCTTTATTTCATACCAGAATAGGATGCTTAAAGATACCAAGAGAAATTTCTATTCTTTCATGATTCAAGTATTAGTAGTTCAGAGGAAACCAACAGCAAAACTAGCGTTTCTCTACACTGGTTGACGGATATTAACGCCATCCAGCATTAAAAGTTAACCCCGTAAATATATCCCTCTTCTCACCATACAACTCTACAACATATCCAGGTCGTTACTTGCAACAAACCGTAAAGTTCGGACACTAGATTCACCTCTAACTGTCTGCAACCGTCTGCTCAGCAGATTCATCTTCAATCGCTGTTGGGGCAGCCAAAGGTTGGAAAGCTTTGAGTGGATTCGATATAACGCCATCTATAAGCCCGTATTCTTGGGCTTCCTTCGCACTCATGAAGAAATCGCGATCCGTGTCTTGGTTGATCTTTTCAAGACTTTGACCAGTGTGGTAGGCGAGATAACCATTCAAGTTTGCCTTATGATGTAGCATCTCATTTGCCTGCATAGAACGACAACTGCTTAGAGATTTGATGGCGGGTAAAAACAATACACACCAACCCATTCAAAAAAATAGCAGACCAAAGCCTTCTACAAATCTTTGAAACCTAATCTTCCTTAATGGCGGGTTAAATTTTCAAGACATCGAGAGTTCTACTTTAACCTATAAAGGTTGAAGTACCAAAATAGACGGGCATGATTACCAGCAATAAAAGATTAAGCAAGATGTGATTGCTAAAGTAACTTGAGGTCCCACTATATAGGGAGAGAGGTTAATCCTTTTTGGCTTTCGGTTGACACAGAAAGGTTTCACAACTGGAAACAAATAACATACCTGAATATCGATGTCAGTTTGCCCACCTTGAGCTCCACCAAGAGGCTGATGGATCATTATCCTCGAATTTGGCAAGCTGTACCTTTTTCCTTCAGTGAATTAATGCAGCAAATATGAAAAGTACTTAGCAAACTTTAGGACACAAAACCACAAATTATACAAACCAAAGGTCTACAGGAATTGCTACCTTTGGTACCAGCGCTAAGCAGGAAAGCTCCCATACTGTTTATGAAAAAGCAAATACATATATCAATTACTGGTCAGTGGTAACAGACATTCTGTTTCAGTTGCTAACATTAGCAACAACCAACAAGTAAGAAATCTTGCCATCAATAAATAGCTGAAATTCTGAAGAACTAGTTGACATAAGACGTTACGTATAAGCATTAAACAAATGTAATCTTTCACAAACTAAAGCCTAAATCTGCATCAGCATCTCCACTCATACAACGGAGAAGAATACCTTAAATTTTTACTTTTTTAATAAAATGGGAGAAGAATCCAAGACAGAACAGTAATAGCCAGCAGCATCACTCGGAAAGACAATAAAATGGAGGAATCGAACGAAAAAAATTAAGCAAATCAAGTCAAGAGTATCTGTGAAGCAGCATAAAAAATTGTGTTTAGAATAAATTTAATTCCCAAAGCTACTATTTGTATCCATATAAGCTAACACTAGACACATACAGAACAATGGAAGACTCATTAGTAGTAACTGGGAAAGAGAAGAGTCTATGATAGAGGCAGGTACCTAGCAGCAAGTCCAACACATACTGTGGAGACGTCAGGTCGAATATGCCTCATTGTGTCAAAAACGGCCATACCTAAGCAGATAAAGAGCTAGTTATTCAAGTAACATATAACAATTGCCTTACGAACAAAAATTGTAAACATAGCAAGACAATTTTGTAAGATAGATCGTACCAGCAGTAACAGATCCTCCTGGTGAATTTACATACATCACAATATCCTGTTCAGAAATCAGAAGAGACAATCTGATCAATCAATTGGAAAAATACGTTCAATTCCAAAAATCACTGCAAGAAACATGCGAGAGAGAGAGAGAGAGAGAGAGAGAGAGAGAGAGAGAGCAACGATAAGCAAAGAACAGAAATAGAAAAGTGATAAGCAAAGAACAGAAATAGAAAAGTACAGACCTTCTGAGGATCAACAGCATCAAGGTAAAGAAGTTGAGCAACAATTATGTTTGCCATATCATCATCAACAGCTCCCCCACAACGTATTATTCTCTGACAGTCATGTAAACAAGAAAAGCATTAGTTAAAAGAAACTAACTACCGATGCAAAACACGCTAAATTAAACAGGAAGAAAAACACAAATAGCTACTCCTTACATATTGGAAAAGCTGACTAATAACACTTTGAAAGCGTTCTTGCACCATGGGGGGTGGCCCCTGTCCCTGGGCATACGCAGGGAAGTATGGCGAAGATGGAACTTGCACATCCTCCCTACAACATCAAATTCATAGTGACGTAAAAAAAATGAAAGATATGCACAACCTTTCCTATCCGAGAAGATATTAATAATGCATGCACACTAAATCCACCTTATGGACCAAATTCCTTGACGAGAATTCTTGTCTGCCGGTGTCCAAAATTCACCTGAGTAGATAGCTTTCACTGGAGAACTCTTTTTGCTGCTCCCAACTAAATTTGTCAACTTCCTGCAAACCATTATAACCATAAAGTTTTATCCGACCCCGATAAAATGGAAAAAGCTTTCCTTTACGTTGCATTCACATTCACCAAATTAACCAAATTTCCATGAATAAAGCAGAAGTACAAAATCTACAGAACTGGGTTAGCGGAAATTTAATGTCTGTGCATCCCATATGTTTAGCTTAAGCAGAATAAGTTTCCCAAACGTCTAGAAACACACAAAAATAACACATAGCATTGCTTTCGATTATCCCCATCAATTTTCTCACCAATTACCTGGATTTCTGGGTTTTCCGCTATTTTCCAAATTATGAAACATCAAATTTCTTATCTTAACGAATCCAAATAGTTCTATTAAGTATTAAAAAAAATATGAAATTTCACTAACTAAGGAAAAAAGGGCTACCCCAAGCAAAAGCTCCCCGCTTTGCGAGAGTCTGGGAGCGTCTATAGTACACAACCTTATCCTGCTTTTGTTTTCACGACTCGAACCGTGACCTTGCGATCACGAATGAACAACCTAGAAAAAATTTAAATGCAGAGAGTGAATCAAAAGCTAAATTACCTTGAAGGAAGGCGTTGGAAGGGGAGAGAGAGGGTCTTCGGTTGGGGAGAAGAGCTAGGGTTTGGAGCGAAGACGAGGGAGTTGAATCTGAGAGCAGAGGCGGAGGTGGAAACGCAGGTCTGCGCCATTTCTGAGTTGGTCGGAGTGTAAATTGTTGGGGAAGAAATGACGAAGTTGAATTGTTTGGCGCCTTATCTGCAAAAAGTAAAGAAAGGAAGGAAGCTCACACGGCGGCAGGCTTCAGGGAGAGTGGAGCGTTGGAGCAAGCAACACCTTACCACCTTCCACTCTGTAATTATCTTCCACCCGATTCTTAACTTTTTTGGGCCTTCTCCACCTTCCAAGCCTAAAGCCCATGGGCCCATTAATACGTAGCCCATAATTTGTAGGATTGTTATTTGGATTTTAGGGACGAAAAAATACAACTCGGTGGAAAAGCACACGAGCAAGATTTTATTTTTGAAATTGATCCTAGTTTTTTTAACAAGCGATATATTAAACTACTTTAATCAATAACTACAAAATAGGGATACACAAATGCAATGTGCAGAACGCATTGTCCTAGTCAACTAGTCTAACCAATTTTGAGGACTTGTTGAGATTGATTCTACTCGTAAGCACTTACGTTCGAAGTGCTTTTATCATAAACATGTACGTATTTTATTAGAAGTCCAAGTGCTCAAGTAAAAATACTTGGAAGGCTTTCCGAAGAAGCACATAAACAGTTTCTTCTCAAGAATGTACTTATACAGTACAAGCATTTTTAACCAATTGTTTTCACCAATTGAAACATGAAAATGTAATTTTGCTCAGATGGAAGTGCAAATGCAATACCATTGAGATGGAGAGGGGCTATATTATATGCAACGGATAAACAATCTGTACTTGTATAAAAATCTCTACTCTGAGTTAAGAATCTTCTCCCACAAACCCCCTAAATATGTACTTAATAGTTATCAACTACTCTGTGTAGAATCATCAGCATCCCCCGCCATTTCCGAAAGATGCCATTGAAAAGAATGGAATGTTGCCTCACTCTGCGGGATGCAACTTCAAAGCTAGAACAAGATTGTTGCAGACATTAGCATGTATTTTCTACTGCCGTCTTTTCCTGGATTGCCTTGTAGCACTTAAGACTGCAAAGAGGAAGCTTGGACTTAGAATCCCTATACTTGTATGGATTGGTACACGATGGACCCGCACAATTCTCACGCTGAGGAGGATAGCTGAATTTCCATGCCACAAGAAGTTACACCCTATCAGGAAACAGGCATAGATATTGGGTAGAACTTGCAAGAAAAGTAATTACCTGCAGGGTTTAGCATCAAATAAACCGGGGAGACCCATGTCGTTGGAGAATGTCACTATAGTACCCACAGGGCCCATCACAGTTCTGATGGTGTTTGGCGGAAGTGTCAACGCATTAGCCGCCCTCTCCTGCATAAAATAACGAGTGATAGGACCGAACTGCTAGCATGTTACAGAGACAGAGAAAGAGGAAGGGAGGGAGATCATCTCATAGGTTTCAATACCTGTGCAATTTCCTCTTGTCGCTTCTTTATCTTGTCTTCTCGCTTCTTCCTGCTGGAATCTTGACCGAGAATTTTTCTAATAGCCTCAGCCTACATAATTCAATAACAAGAAATAACTACATAAATAAGTCTGATTTCCACTTCTAACTTAGAAGAAATTAATGGGCATGATGAAAGTAAGGCAAATAACAAACATACCTCTGATTCCCTAGCAGCCTTCTCAACCTGCATTCTTCGTCTCTGAGCAACCTCAGCTTTCTTCAGTTGCTGCTCCACATCTGTAAGTTTCTCCTTTTGCTCTGTGGTCAACCAAAACAATAACATGTAAATATTACAATTAACTACAGTAACAAAAAATTCAAAGGACATGAAATCATGGTGGAAAAGCTCACTTCTAGATGGTGCAGGTGGTAATCCGTTAGGAAACTCAATTAAGCTTGAACCAGGGGCCGCATCTTTGCCCGACTGAAGGGCCCTTTGACGAGTTGTGAGAGTCATTTCCTTCTTACCATCCATCAAAGAGTCAACAGCTTCCTTCTTCTGTTTCTTTTTACCTTCAAGCTCCCCATCAGATAAAGAATCTTGTTCTTCCTCATAATCAGTGTCTCCAGATACTCTATCGGTTCTTGACTTCCTTTTAAGGTCTTTATCCAACCTTGATGCACTGGCATTATCAATGTTGGAAACTGCAGAAAGTTTTCTGTGCTTCCTGCTTGATTCATCATCATCATCTCTATACACTGCAGCAACCTTCGATATTTTGAGTTTCTCCAAATACCGAATCTCATCATCCTCTTCTTCATCTCCAAAATCTCCATCAAGGACGCGCCTCTTAGGCACTCGCTTGCTCTTACGAACTGGTTCAGATATATCGCCTTCCTTTCCAGAGGTATTCTTTCCTGCTGTCCTGCCCATCGAATAATTATCTCTGCCAAGACTAACACCACTTCTTGAGAAATCCTTCCATGGAATTCCTTTTAAGCCTCGCTTCTTATCCGAAGGAGAATGAATATCGTCCGAATTTCCCTGCTATGAAAAAAATTTGTTTAATGAAAATATCTTAATAGACTAACCATAACATATGCATTTATTATGCTCATATGCACACATAATTGCAAAAGATAAATTTCCATACATAAAGAGATTCCAAATATCCATTTATCCAATTAACATGATCCACGTGGTGACTAGTAGACTGTCTGCTCTGGTCAAACGAACAAGCAAGTTGATTACAACAAATTTTGAAAAACAAAATTAACATTCTTTCTAATAAGTACACTCAAAGTTCAAATTTTTAACAAAGACATTAAGGCCCCATAACACAAATGCTTACGCATAAATCTCAAATAATATGATGCAAGACCTCAAAAACTTAAAAATCCTCTTCGTATAATTGGGAAGATACTGAGTCCCTGATTCATGCTAAGAAGAGCAATAGTTATTACCAGAAGATTTTGCTTCTGCCGTGGTCTAGACACATCTGACAATCGAGCAGTCTTTGTAGAAGACCCACCCTCCGTTGTACCATTCAATGTAGAGTTGGCCTGAATTGTTCGTGTGACACCACCAACCTTGAGCTTAACCTTTTTAACCTTGTTCTCATTTCCACATCCATCTAACCCTGACAACCTAGTACTTGGACTTTCACCATTTCTCCCATTAAATGCATCATCACTTATTGACTCCAATATCAAATCATCCTTCATTAAGCTTGAGCTCTTCCCATTAGCAGGGGCAAGGCAACCTTCGTCAGAACGCTTGTTATTGCTCCCATTTCGTCCTGTCTCATTCTTGTAAAACGAATTACATCCTCCACCCTTACTATCCTTTTTGTGAGATTTTTTGCCATTACCTGCTGCAGAAGACCCCCTGGCCATGCATTCATTAAGACTTAATTCTTTTCTCTTCGAATTGGCATCACAACCTGCATTCTCATCACTAGAGACCTTGCTCTGATCATCTGAAGGTGTAGTTGATGACAACGGTGACTGATCATGGAGTTCAGTATATGAATCAGGTCGAGGTCGACGAAACGTTTGACTTCTCTTCTTTCTTACAGCACTGCTTATACTGTCCAGTCTATGATTATTGCCCAAGTCTTCCATGAGACAATGTTGCTACAACTCAGTTCTTCCGATGCCACTACTTATCGAAACATGAATTAAGAAAAATACAACGCCAACGAGGTACTCCAGCGAAGCCAAAAGCCTACCCAGAAAAAAGGAAACGTATTTAATTCCGAACAAGAAAATCATATGCCGTCAGTAACACAACATCGCGTAGGAGAAGGGTGTTAAGCACTCATAATATGACACCCGTGAGAACAACAACAAACAGCGAATTAAGCCATGAAATCCAATTAGGAACGGAAAGACAACAACACAAATTGGTATTGCTAGCTGATCAGTATGCAGCTGAAAACCCAGAGTCCTAGTAGCTAACAGATAATTAACAAAAACAATATCAATCAAACCGATGACATTCAAACACGATAGAACGAGCATTACAAAAGCCACAACCCAACAAAAATAAAAAAAACAGAGTGCAATATAGCTAAAAATCCACTAATTCCATAAAGGGCTGCAACGAAAGCCCCAGATCAAGCAACAATTGACAGAAAGTAGCAGAATTTAGAAGCAATTCGAAATCAAGTCCACAAATTTAGTAAATTAAAAGCAACCCAACCCCAAAATTGCATACCTCCAAACCTTAAAAATACACCAATTCAGAACATAATCAAGACAAGGACAATGGCACACACTCATCATTCATCAGAAACAAACTGAAGACCACAAACAAACACTCACCCAAAAACCCACATACAACAGATTGAAATCTAAATACCCACATAAAAAAAACCTAACAAAATCACAACCAATAGACCGATCCAATACCTTGGCGAATCGAACCCAATTGGTGCACCACCCGAAGCCGCCGCAGCAGCAAAAGCAATCGAAAACCTCCCGAGAGAATAGAGAAATAGAGAGAGACGCAGAGAGAGAACGACGAATTGGGAATTGAGAATTGGGGTGGGGAGAGTTAAAAAAAAAGAATGCGGTGGGTGTCTGGTTCGGGCAGGGAGACAGGCGGTGGAGGAGCTAGGGTTAGAGAAAGGGAAGAAAGAGAAGGAGAGAGAGCTGGAGAATTTAGGGTAATGCGATGAGGAGAGAGAAAGAAGAGAGAGAAAGGAGGGTGGTGGAGAGAGAGGTAAAGGAGAAGAGAGGAGAGAAGGGGACTGGCTTGGCTGCCTAATAACCTTCGTGTTCACCATTTTGCTAATTCCACGACCCAAAAGCCCAAGTTTTTTTTTTCCCCCGAAATTCCCCGCTGCCTGTGCCCTTTTTATTTTCTTGTTTCTTCTCCGACTCGCCGACTCGGTCAACTCGCTCGCTTCCAACTCAATCCTCTTTCCCTCCCTCATCTTATTTTCCGTCCTTCTACACACGGTTTACGCTGCAAGTGTATGCGCAGGTTTACTATGCTGCGCACTCTCGGCTTATGCTAGTGTGGAGCCACTTTCTTTTATTTTATTTTACATCCGCGAGGACTAAGACGTTGACCCTCCTCATGCATCATAAATCTAAAACGAGGATCCTCTTTATAGAGATTATAAAAATTCTCAAATCGTGTTTGTTCAACGTATATCGTATGGTTAATTTTTATTCATTACTGTTTACATTTTATTCTAAATAAAAGTATTTAAAATAATTTATGACTGCACTATAAACAGACATAATTTAAGGATTCTCATAATCTTCATAAAGAGGATCCGGCCTCATTCATAAATCTAAAACTTGTTCTTTTATGATGTGTACTTTTATTTTCTAAAAGATAACGCTAGAGAGACTACATTTTAAAACTAAATAACGTAGTTGTTGATAATTGAATTATTAATCAAGTATTGATTAACGTATTTATATTATATTGGTAAAACATTTTTTGATTTGCAAATTTAATTTAAAATTTTGATCTCCCTATTATTATTCTTTTCAAAATATGTTTTTGCTGACTTTTTTCGAAACGAAAGATGAGTTGTATTGACAATTAAATACGAATTAATACATTAGCGTCATCAGTTAAGGTGTTGGTAAGCTTAATTGGTTTTCAATTATCCCGCTGGTACTCTTTCTTCTCCTAAAAAACATAAGTAGTCAGCTATGTTGATGAATGATTCTTTCTACCGGCACATCCGTGATCTTCCCGGTTACAATCATGTCATAAGTCTCTACTTCCCCCATCTCCAATCTCCTCTCCACTCAGGCTGTCGAACTTGCTCGCACTGCCTCCACCTTAGCCAATATGCTTGACATACAATAGAGACCTTGCGAATTGGAAAACTGAAATAAATAGAGAACGTGAATAAAGGTATCTCATGAACTACTTCCTAATCAATTTAATTAATGATTTTTATGCATTAGTTTATGAATCGTAATCATATATCTACTAATTAATAAAACACTCATTGTCAACCAAAATTCTATAAAATTATTAGTTTAACCCTCTAATTAAAACAAAACATAAATAAAAAATATGGGGCAAAAATGTAATTTCACACAATCAAATTTTGTTTTTTTTTTCTTTCAAAACCTCACTTACATATAATCCTAACATATCTCTAATTAAAAAATAAAAATAAAAATTTCCCACTCCCACATTCTCTATCACTCTCTTCTTCTCTCCTTCTATTTCAAAAACAAATTTTTTTTTTTACACTTTGTGTGTGCCCATATGCTAGTAAGTAATTAAAAAAAAACCTAAAAGTGATTTACAATTTTTGGGGAAAAAACTAAAAAGTGCCGAATTTGATATGGGACGATAACGTTTTGTATGAAAGAATAAAATATTGCTTATTGTTTTGCATTGCACCATATGGAAACTTTTTTCTACATTGCCAGACCCAGATCATATGACCCATATAAAACAACGTTGTGTTTTATTCTTAAAAATAGCCATTTATGTGCTATCTGAACTGCCCTAATTATCTCCTCATTGATTCAACAAATATTATTATATTTGTAATTGCATGGATCCTTAAAGAAGATGGACAAGAGTATATCATCGAGGAATTTGTAATCAGCTATTAACTGGAAATTAAAGAATAATCAAGGAAACAAACATTATATAATACTATTAATAAATTAAAACTAGTCAAAGGTTAATTTGGTACAGCAACACAAAGATATAAGATTAAACTGCCAACTGCTGCACTGCATCCAAATCTTAATTAGTATATATAATTAGCTATTGAATATGTTAATATATAATGACGTGACGATCATCCAACGATTCGGACCAAATCCCAAAAGGACTTGGACTATACTAGCTCCGACTGGCCCATGATCACCATAATCCATCCCAGAAGTTGGCAAGGCCAGCGGCGGCTTTTGGCTTTCATAATTATATATTCAGCCATCTCTGGTGGCAGCTGCGGCGGCATTTGGTTCTCGGCATCTAGGCTTCTCATCAGATACTTATCCACGTAGACGTGCACAGGAGGCTCCCGCGGCTCGAGTATATAGTACTCTTTCCAATTGCAATTAGTAGCACCATAGTGATCATATCCAGTAGCATAATTAATATAATCACTTTCATTATTACCATAATAAGGAGCAATAATCTTACTTGTCGTCGGAACACGACAACTATGACGTTGAGCATAACCCATTGTCGCAACATCGTCGTTTATGTTCAACTTCTCATCAGTAGTCAAATTACTTGAGCAGCTTGTCTCTCTGGTTTCACATGATCGATGTAATTACTTGGTTGCCCTAATTCTAATGGTTTCTCTAGTTCTAATTGTTTAGATAATTTTACCTTTTTGTTTGCATCAATTGTCCGCTGATACTACTTCGATGTCTTTCTTTTCGGCCATTGATTCTCCTTTGATTTCTTTCGGGGTGTATACCGTTTTCTGTGGTAATTCTTTCTAAGTCGGCAAATCGCCACCAGCGGTTGATCATCATCAGGAATGCTAGCGAGAGTGTACGTTTCCAAATACCAATCGTGATGGTGCTTCGACCCTTCATTGACTGTTGGAACTCATTGTTGTCCCACGGCCAGAGGGCCATAGAGAAAGTAGTTTAAATAGAAATACCCTTATCTAACTAACATCGAGGTTTTTTTGTAGTAAAACCCCACACTTAATCGATTGTGCAAGTAGTTAAGTGGGGACAGTATCGGTGTTGCTGGAGTTGGCGCTCAGCCTATCGACCTGAAAAATTCTACGTTGACATACTTAAACTGTCTTTTTCGACCAATAATCCGCTTATTATTCGTGTTTACATCATGATGAACAAAAACGTCTGTTGTTTGCCTCTTGATCAGCTGGCTTAAACCTAAAACCCACGTCATCATCATAACCGGCCATTGTTAACTTGTTAAGCAAGTTTGATGCTTGTCTTTTTTCGAATTGTGATTGGGAAAGAGACAGACTGGAACATTAGTTAGCTAGGGTTTCAAATTTATTATTAACTATGTGTGATGGTTCACCTGATGCGATACACACACACATACATACATATATATATATATACACACACACATACATACATACATATATATATATGGATGCCTTGCGCCTGCTCACCATCTTAATTAATTAATTACCGTATGTAATTAGGAAAAGAAGGAAAAAGGAAAGTATTTATTCGCCCATGCACCCGGTTGGGTCGGGATGGCTTTCCCGTTCCTCCTCGACCTTGTTCGTATTACCTAAAATAAAGGATAATACTTGCATATTCCATGACTTCCTCAACAACTTTAGAAAAAAAATTAGATACACACGTTCACAGATAAAAATCAGACCGGAAATCCATGGAAATGCACGTCCCAATCTCTCATTCTTTCAAACAAAAATTGTGTAGAAGGGTAGTGTGCAGAGGAAAGCTTAGGCCGACCTTATATAGTCTAAATAAACAAGACCCTAACTTCCTTGAGTCTAGAAAACTCTCCTAACTTCCTTGTAGAATACTTCTTTAACCTCTTAGCTTTCTTTTCAATCCTTACGTTAAAACTTCTATAATTTGAGCTAAATATAAATGATATAAAAACGTAAGAAATAATGCACCTCTCAACATAGGGCAAATGGCCAAGCCCATTCGCTAGTGGCTCTAAAGCTCACCCTCCTATGTACGTTTAGGGACCAAACATACAAAACTTAAAGCCCTCTCAACCCACCGACCTAAAGAAAGCCCATCCATATCCAATTATTATGTTGTTAACTTGTCATTTGGTTCCACCCAATCAAGAGTCAAGACCCATAAATCAAAGTTTCGGTGGATGAAATCTCACTGATCTTGCCATCTACGTTTCCTTAGGTTTAGTCTGGTATTAGAAATTGGAACCAACCAACCTAATTGAACGTGATTGCAAAGCCACCAATGGAGGAATATCAACCCCCTTGCCTAAGCAAAACCTCATCAAACAACCGAATCGAACACTATATGCATGCGATGAAACAATTATTTATGTTTATAAATTGCATTTGCAAGGCACTACACCACATAAGTATACTTTTGATGATTTGAAAAACTTCTTGAAAAACATTCATTGACGTTTTTCTATTGCAATGATTGACACCATATAATTAAAGATATCGTTGTGGAAGTGACTCACAGCACAAAAAGAATATTTATATATCCTTGCTCGATCGACAACAAAAGGAAATATTTCTTTAAATCTCTTCATTTTTTTCTCCTTTTTTTTTGGGTACATGGCGTTAGTGCATGAGTTGGAATATCATTAGAAACAAAATGGAGCAACAGATAGCGAACAATATGCAAGTACATAAGATGATTAAGGGGAATGTGAGGAGCATAAGGACTAGTGTAATGCCCTTGATCTCTATGAGGGTCTCAGCCCTCATCATAGCCTGGTCGGCTCAAAAAGTACACCAAAAGATGCTGGAGTGCAAGGCTTTAATGATTTACAGGGAATGCATATGATGCATGTTGTCCCACCAACAAAATACTAAAACACAACCAAACTTTATCATCATTTTTATTGGAGGAGTTGTTATCCACACATTTCTTTTTGCTTTATACACACCTTTCAATTTTCAACCGTTATATGAAATAAATTGAAGATAATCAAATGTCAGAAATTAACAGATAATATGTGGATTGCACCACCCTTTATTTATTTCCATATTCATTTTCATCATGTGACTATTGAAGAAAGTTGAGGTTTCAATCATAAAAATAAGAGCAATCATCAATTTAAGGAGTAACTCAACTATTCCGTATAAACACATGTAAAGTTTGGTAAACTTTTCACATGAGACATTTCTTCACATTCCCACACGGCCCTCGCGTGGGGAGAATTATTAAGTCTAACATGTGAACAACATAAATTAGGTTACGTGGAACACATGTGAATCATGGGCTTCACAAATCAACCAAATTGCTATGATAGCATAAAAAATTGAGGTTCCACCATATAAAAATACCAGCAGTAATTCAACTCTTTATAAACACATACAAACTTTGGTAAACTTTCAATATGAGACACATTTTTTCAATCTCACTGTTATCGATTACACATTCATGCATATATTAAAGCAAACCTTCTAATTAGTAGTTATAACAACAAGCATTTGCAATCTCACGAGGAACTAAGAACCACCCACTGGAAAGTTTGACAAATTGGTGTTTCTTCATATAAAAGGTTTGAATTTTTCATTTTTATATATATGATCAATATTCTAAAATACGGTAGGCGCTAGTTGGGCGGTGAGTTCAGGCTTAGGAGGCTAGGCGGGAGCCTAGGTGGATTTAAGTATATTTTTTATGTATCACACGTATAAATAAGTGTATGCTTATACTTAAAAAATACATAATTTCATTTGGGGATACATACAACAAAATAGAATGACATATAGATTTTAAAGTATTTGAATATAATGAAAACATGAGGAAAAACATATAATATGTGTTTATTTAAGTATTCAACAAGTCTCTTACAATTTATTGAAAAAAAATGCAAAATGAAAGTTATACTTTCTGTCTAAGTAAGAATTGCGACCTAGGCAGATATAGACAGCTAGACGGGCGCCTAGGCAGGTTAGGCAGACGCCTATAAAGTAGGTATAGGTGACCTTTTTATTTTTCAAACTCCTAAAGATTAATCAGGACCAACCGCCTAACGCCTATGCAGAAATTTTAAAAATAATGTATTGATATGGTAATATAACATATACCACTTGGTTTATACATTTGTTCTGAAATTCATAACTGCATTTGTGGGTGGAAGTGGCTGGTGTTGGCTTTCCAGTGGAGGACGCCTATGATCCACATTTGCCACCAAAGAGTCCTTTTTTTTTTTTTACACTCTGGCCAATCAAAAATTATAATCATAATTAATTATGATCGTGAACGTGATGAGAATGAGTGCTTTAGCTTTACATTTGACAATGACATGGCAATATATATTCCTTCTCCATGTAATATATCTATTGCTAAAGAGTCATTGTAATTATTCTTTGAACAAAAAAACAGTAAGTGTAATTATATAAAGGCATCAAACTAGTGGGAAGTGGCTATCTTTTTATGCATTTTTTCGGGTCATGGCTGAGAAACGAGAGGAATTTACCTAGGGCCATCTCTAAGATTTCGGGGTCCTGTGCGAAATTTATAAAATGGCTCATTTTTTAGGACAATATATTGGTATTAGAAAGTAATAACTTAAATCAAAACAAACTTTAGGACTCACTAATTGTAAGTTTACAAATGTCATTAAATAATAAGTAAAAAGAGTTACAAACATAACCTTCACTAAATACACAAAAGCAGTTCAATCTTCGGCAACCAAAGAAGAACAAAAAAAAATTTCAAAAACTCTTTAAAGTTTCACTTGAATATATAGCATTATTATATAATAAAATGAAAAAAAATCATTTTTTAAGGTGTTATTGACACTCCTAATCTCTTATGTGCACCCCAAATTTTTATATTTAGAAAGAAACAAATTTACACTTATAAGAAGTGCACTATGAGATTTTAAATTGCTAATAAATGTAAATTTTTTAATATATAACATTATTACATATAAATATAAGATACCACTACTTAGTACTACGGTCTAGTGGTATTCCTCTTCACTTGTAAGAAAGAAATCTTAAGTTTGATTCTCACCAAAAATGAATTTCAACCACATTATTGCTAGCCAATTGTAAGGTTTAGCTCACTTTTCACCCCCTTAGTATAAATAATCATTTGTTCAAAAAATAAATATAAGATACCCAAAATTTTTTGGAGGCCCTGTGCGATTGCACATTTTGCTCCCCCTTAACGCCACCTCTAAACTTACCTACAAGGCTACACCAGTATCTAATGTCACAATGATGCTATTTTAAATCAATTAAGCATTATTATGTAAAAAAAAATTAAACGCATTACAAAATCTATAATTGTAATGTATACAACCACAACGATATCTCGAATACAATTAAGTTTCTCTCTGAAAGCCATCACCTCAAGGAAGGAAGATATGCCATTTCGGTGAAAACCATTAGGGTTTCTTCACTTTGTAAATTTACTTTGAACTCTACCCTGAACTGGGAAAAGAAAATGCAAGGATAGATGAGAAAATCATGAGTACAGTAGAGCTTAGTTAGGTTGTATGATCCAAGATGTCAAAAAGTCTATTTCTATAACTTATCAACTACTTTCACTTTTCTTAAACTAACTTAATAAAAAACTGCATCTATGTATGTGGACGAGGTTTGTATTTATCAAGTATCTTTTTGGTTTTTTGGCCTATGAATTTGGATCTTCTCCAGAACATAGCATCTATAACTTAAGGATTAGGAAATCTAGGGTTTTGATTTGTGCAAAAGAGAGATCGGAACCTTTTGCTTATGTGAGTTGGGTCAACCAACATAATAAGTTAATAAGGACCGTCAAGTTCAATTTAAGTTATCCAAATTGTCTAATTATTAGACCGGACAGTGAAATTCGAGACGATCTCTTTCCTTCGCCTACTAATATGCTTGCTTGTATGACACTTTTGCTTCAGTTGAGGTCCACTTTCTTTTTCGTAAGAGTTAAAAAATCACCTATGGGATGATGACGTGTGTATTGTTTCTATTATATGACAACATTCCCGTTTCTTGGACTTGTGGTCTAAGAAAATTGTGATCACTTGCCGTCCAATCTTTAATCTAATGGCAAGTGGTTATATAAACTTTTGTTGTTGTACTTTCTTCTTCATTGGATTAAAATAGAACGGTGCATGATCACTTTTTTTTTTTTTTTTTAAATTATGAGGTCTAAGAGAACGAGACTCTACATGAATATGACAAGATAATATAGCACATAAGATGTTTTTCAAGTGTCAATACTTATTATGTATTTTATCTTTGTTTATTCTAAATACGTCACGTGATGAAAGAGATAAACGCTTTAACATTTAACATTAATAAAATAAAAAAGTTGTACATAATTATATACCATCAATGACCTGACTATTTTCTGATGCCACAAGATGGAGAAACCCGCACAATGCCGTTGCAGAAAGAAAGTGACGGAGAACCTACAACGAAGGCATTCATGCGAAGTAGCATGATGACCATATGGCTACAGATAATCTTTCGGAAATTGGTAATTGCAATTATAATCCAACTATTGACAACCTTTTAATACAACTAATCATGATTAGCAACTCTCTGTATTAATTTGATTACTTTTGAGAATTGCATAATTTCAACCCATTTCTTACATTTCTTCATTTATTCCCTTCCCACATTATCTGACTTTTACTTGTCAAAATAATTGTTAGTGTAAAATCTATACTACCTATTAATAGAACGGTCTTTATCAACAAAAACAACAAAAAATTAATGAAAATGCTATTATTCTCTTCCATACATAATTGAGAGAAAATATTAGAAAAAAAATCATGGGTATTAAATTTTTTTCACTTACCCACATGTCATCAAAGCATGCCTCTAATTTTTTCTCTCCCTCTCCTTCACATTTCTCTCCAACTTTCCTCTCTTCCATAAGAGCAGCTCCAGCGGGAGCATTTGCTGGGGGGACAGTGGATTGAACAGTGGGTTGTTGCCCGGTGGACATGCTCCAGCGTTTGGGAGCCCGAGGGACAGGCCAAGCTCGAGCGACAGGCCCGGCAGCGATTGCCAGCCCGAGAGCCCGAAGGCCATGTGACGCAAGGCTGACGTTTGGGCGACGTCAGCCATCATCTCCTCTGCAAAGATTGAGATCCCCTTCTAAATTACCCGGATCCAGGAACGATATGCTCATCAGGAAACCCGGTCCGGTGAACAGCCACAGCTTCTTCCACGAAAAAGGTGGGATAGCCGTGGACTCGTCGTCGACGGCATCGTCGAAGATCAGGATCTTCTCCCGCGCCTCGAACGCCACCTCCTCCTCCTCGTCCCATGTCGACGACGACAGCGACAGGGAATGCGGCTGCAGTAGGCGGTTGGCTTCGTCATTGTCCGTGCCGTCTTGCAGCTTCGACGACTCGTCGTCGTGTTCGCGCAATTGGGCACTCATGGTTTCTGTCTCGCAGCTTCCGTGTGTTTTTTTTAGTTGTGGTGAACTATTGGAGATAGTGTTGGATTCCCTTATAATATTAATATAATTAATAATATAATATTAATTTATACAAAGTAAATAATATAATATTAATTATAAATAAAAAAATACTAATATTTTATTACCAATTGCCATGGCTATTCAGTGCAGGGATGGAGATGCAAAAGGCAATTGCCAGGGGAATGCACTATTCATTAAAGGCAGTTACTGTTCATTAGGTGGATTAAATAGTGAATAGCCTGAGGGGAGGGCTCCTACACTGGAGTTGCTCTAAGTTCTTTTTCTTTTTAAATCTATTTATATTTGCAGTGTGTGGACTTCATCTGGTCCTAATTCACAAATAATTAACACATTTAGTATTACTCACCCTATCAAAATTTCCCAATTACGATTCGTTTCAACATTGATGTGTTAATTCATATTATTAACTTTTTTTAATACATCCAAATTATTAACTTGATTCTATGTTTTCATGAATCCGACTAATTATGTGAATTTCTTTTTGTACTTTTAAAGAAACAACATATTACTCAAATTTAAAAGAATTTTTATACATAAGAGACGCAATAGTAGCAGTATTCCAACCGAACTAATCACAAATTATCATGGGTTTCATTAGTTGGCCAGATTATTGAGGACATCATAATAACTTCCCGAGCTAATAATACAATACCATATACAAAAAATTTCTTCCATGATATTGCGTTGTTAAATATAAATTAGTGTTCTAAAAAACGGTCTAGGCACTTGGCGGTGATGACCAGAGATGTTTTCTTGCAAATCAATTGGAAAAATCGGCTGGGCTCTAGGCAGGCTAAGCGAATTTTTTTTTTTGAAATAAAAAAAAAAAATCCTATCTACATTACTATATTTCCTTATTTTCCTCCTATTTTGCATTTTATGTGGTTTTAAATTGTGAACTTATTGTACATGTGTCATCCTACAATACTCCTCACTATGGTTATACGACATATATGCTTAATGTGTTTTTAAATTTTGGATTTGTTGGATACTCTTTTTGTATTTTATCATTATTTTATTATCTTATCAATGAATTTCATATCAGTATAATTTTTTATAAGTGTCAATATACACTTAATTACAAGATATACAAGAAATTTACCTAAATCCGTCTATGCTACCTAGACGTCTGCTTAGACCTCACCTAACCGTTTAGGTGTTAAGCGTCAGCCTACCGTCCGACCAGCGTCTAGTGTTTTTTTGAACCTTGATATAAAACGAAGAACTCTTGCCTTCTTCCAGTAAACCACTTACGCGCGACATTTGCCGGGTTTTGTTGAGGAAGATTGATTAAACACTTCCGCAGCTCCGCTAATTACAGGGCAGATTGATGTAGACCGAACCTTATCCACTGAAAGCATGCCACGTACGAAGCAACGGTTGTCCATCGTGCTTGACCGCTGACTCCCATTGGTCTGTCACTCAAATTTTACTTCACAAGGTGTCATTATATCAGCCACTTTTGCTATTGAGTGTTAAATTCCCGCCGAGCGGTCGCGAGTAGGACCGGTAAACACGCTCTACGTGGGGCCTCGACTTTATCCATACCTGGAGGTTCGGCACCGAACCTACCATTTGAATTTTTCGAACGTTGAAGCCATCGATCTGCAACCGCAGGACGCATGCCCCATGCCTCCCATAGTGTCCCATTTGTTTGTTTCCTTCTACTGATATAGGGAGAATACTTGTTTTTTTCAACTCATGGGCACATAACATTTTCTGGCCAAAACACAAACTATTAGTATTTACCATGCTCAATTAATTTGTTCTCTCCCTAGTCACATTATTGTCACCAAATCTTGAAATTTTGCAAATGATTCATAATAAATAAAGCGAAACCTAAAAGTAATTAAATGCTTTTTATCGTATTCGATAGCTTATATCAGGTAATGATTATAATCGAGAATGTGAGGACGCAAGAGGTCGTCTCATGTCAAAACGTTAAGATTCGTACATGAACTTATAAAAAGTTTAGCTACTCCTCTTTTGTATGCAGGACCTAATTATATTAGAGAATGTATTAGTAAGGCAATCAACTTTGTGTATCTAGCATATTTCCCATGTGTGAAACCAATGTATGGTGGCAAAAGTGTCAGTTAAAATCTTTTGAAAATAACTCGTTGTTATCAACTAATATCGCACAAAAACAAAAAGTTCTAACACTTTTATGGTGAGAGTAAACAACTATTGTAGAATTATGAGTAACTAACTTTTCTTCAACATACAAACGTAGTACAATTGACACGAGATGCCATATAGACGGTGTACCTCTACAATAAAAGTTGGTCTCTTAGTGATTAGTATATATCGAGAATTCAGTTCAACATTTTGACCTAAAAATTACTTCCAAGCTTGGTAACTTAGAGCTCAAGGCCATAGTCTTTACCTACTTACAACATGGGACGTGTAGTGGTTATTGGTTAATCCCATGATCAACATGACCTAATAAGATATAACTGGAAGGCAGGCGGGTTACTGTTTTCAACAACCGTTTTTCTGCTATCTGATTGCAACACACGACCAACCCCACTACCCTTCCTCTACATATTATTATTGGGGGCATTGGGTGATTGGATAATGTCGATTCTTTCATCTTGCTTTCAAACTTTTCACATGACCAAGCTTGTATCAAGGTCTTCTAACTTCCCACATGTCTTCGTTGCTTTGAAACAACTTAACCAAAATCCCATATATAATAATATGAATTTTAAAATTTAAATAATTTTCCCTCCTTTTTTTTTTAATCAGAAAGGTGGCTGAACATGACCAAAATTATGACGTTAAATACAAAGTGTGCAGAAGAAATGGGCACCACTCTGGATTTCCCCATGTTGAGCCTAAGGCTATGTAATCAGGACCACTCAAATTGAATTCGACAGTCTTCATTAACTCATTTCGATTAATCCATCTCACACAAACCAAAAGCTCCAATTTCTCTTTCACACAAACCAGAGGCCCCAATTTCATAGTCCTTAAGTTCCGGAAACTAAAGTTCGGATAGGATCCAAATTCAAAAGAAATAGACAAACCCACCGACTTCTCATAATATTTGAATGGTTCGTATATATTATATAGATAGCTTTTGTTAATGTTTTCAAATAAGATTTCAAATTTTTAATGTTTTTGAATCCATAGATGGAGAAGTTTTGTCGTTTAATTAAGGCAATAGATTAGTGGCACAAACACTATCCATCATTAACAAATTAGAAAACACGAGTGATGATCAAGGTTTAAAAGAATTTAAGACTCTTGGATTTAAAGCATATGGTGCATGTTAGGTTTCATGAATCTTAATTATGGCTTTAAAACCTTAAACTAATTTGGACCGTCCTTCAGTATCCAAAACGTCGGGCAAATATTTTCATGCAATCATATATATCTCGTATAGAAAAAAAGGTTATTGTGACAAATGAATTATTACCATAGATAGTATTTTTAGTCTAACCATCAGACTTATACGTGTTATTACTAATTTATTCATATTATTGTTAGCACATTGCAAAACTTAGCTCACTCTCTCATCTCTTTAGTGTAGATAATATCGTTTGTTAAAAAAAATTATATTGATTTATTACTAATGTATACAATGTTCTCTAACTATTCACAAATATAACATTATAACCGTTACCCCAAAGGTTATGTTGAGTATTGCTTTCCCTTGCAAGAGCAATAATTTTACTGTATACAATGTTCTCTAACTATTCACAAATATAACATTCTAACCGTTACCCCAAAGGTTATGTTGAGTATTGCTTTCCCTTGCAAGAGCAATAATTTTATTCTTCTTTTTGGTTCTAATAAGATCAAATAATTTGGTGAGCTTGCAAGTTAGAACATTAAATAGCTTTTCATCAAAATAAGATTTACTTAAAATGCCGTAATGTATGTCTTCTAAGTAGGATCTTAACCCGAACCATGTAGCCAAATCATCCACCACCACACTTTCCGTTGGCATGTAAAACCGACTTTAAAATTGAGGAGTTTTTCCTCAATTTACTCAGTGACCTACTCACAAAAACTTGTGTTTATGATCGGAACCATTTATTAATGAGCTAAAATAATAAATTAATTAATTTCATTTTGAATAGTTTAGACTTCTAAGTTAGAATGCATACATCAACATGTTATTATTTTTTCTTGAACGGAAAAGAGGGCAGTTTGGTAATTTGGAATAAACCCGGGAAGGCTCAGAAACAGGTTCGGGCGGGGGAGAGTAGGTTCAGAGAAAAAGGGTGGTCGGAGGGGAGAGAGAGAATATTAAAACAGAGGAAGACAGAGAGAGAGAGAGGGAGAGAGAGAGAGAGAAAAGAGAAAGAGAAGGAGAAAAGCAAAAGGTGCCTCATCCTCATGGGACTGTGAAGGGAAAAAGAGTCTAAATTGGAAACAAAGAAACCTTTACATCAATTCAAACACCAACAACAACAACAACACAGATACTCTCTCTCCTCTCTCTCTCCTCTCTCTCTCTTCATCTTCTGGCTGTGAGTTACTGGTTTTGGTTCTCTAGATCTTTTCTGTCAGCAGGCAACACGGCAGATAGCTGGGATTGCATTGATTTCGTATAGATTCTTTTGGGAAGTTGAGGGGGATTTGATTGATTGATGGCTGAATTGTGAAGGAGTTCGATTTCCAGTTTTCGGAATTTGGAGTGAGAAATTGTTTGTGGTGGGGAAGCAAGCAAGAAGAAGAAGCGATGGCTGCGGCAGCAGGAGGAACGGCATTGTCGTTTTCGGTCGCGTCGATGGTGGAGGACGTGCTTCAACAGCACGGCACTCGCCTCGGCGATCTTAATTTGGAGTCTCGAAAAGCTGAGGAAGCCGGTACTCACTTTTTTTTTCAATCCAAATTCTCTCGATTGTATTTTCCTTCATTTTCTCAGCAACCAAACAGAAAATTAGCTCTCTTTCCATTGTTTGGTTTAACTTTACCAATAAGTTTGAAATAATTGCATACTTGAAAATTGAGTTTCGTTTCATTGTTTGAGCTAATTGAGATAACCTTTTGTTGTGTAGCATCAAGGAGAAATGAGGCGGCCGGGTGGCTTCGAAAGATGATCGGCGTTGTTGCCGCTAAAGATATGCCGGCAGAGCCTTCGGAGGAAGAGTTTAGGCTTGGATTGAGAAGTGGGATAATCCTCTGCAATGCGATCAATAAAGTTCAACCTGGAGCTGTGCCCAAGGTGAACCTGATCCTCTAATCCTCTGATCCTATCCCAATTTCTCGCATTTTTTCGTCTTCAAATCCAACTTTGTAAATGTTGAGCCATTGTTTGCAATGCTTAATTATTTTTTTCAGGTGGTAGAAAGTCCATGCGATTCAGCTTTGATCCCCGATGGGGCGGCTTTGTCTGCGTTTCAGTACTTCGAGAATGTGAGGAACTTCCTTGTTGCTATCGAGGGGATGGGGCTTCCCACGTTTGAGGCATCTGATTTGGAACAAGTATGTATTTTTACACTGGGGTATTCGATAAGTTTTCGATAAGTTTCTATGTGCATCAAATTACTGGAACTCATAACCGGACAACTATAGTTTTCAGAATTAGATTTTCTAAGATAAATACTTCTTTAACATATATACATTTTATTTTGTTATCCCTTCAGGGAGGGAAATCTGCAAGAGTTGTAAATACGGTTCTGGTGCTTAAATCTTACAGTGAGGGGAAACAGACCGGGGGAATTGGCATATCGAAATTTGGTGCAAACATAAAACCCACTACTTCTGCCAAGCCGTTTGTAAGAAAAAATTCGGAGCCATTCACGAATTCGCTGTCAAGAACTTCCTCAATGAATGACAAACCCTTGAGTGCTCCGTCCTCTGATCTTAATTCTAATAAGATGGTTGGTAACCTAACAATTCTAACCTTATATTATTAATTTTGTTTTGTGTATTTGGGCATTCTTGAGTAAGAACTATAAGTTCGTCCTTTCTTGTTTTGCGTTATTGCAGCCTAATTCTCACTCCTTGAGTATGCTTGTTCGCGCAGTTTTATTAGATAAGAAGCCTGAAGAAGTTCCGATGGTAAGGCTGGGGAAACATTCCCTCATCTTGTACAACTCATATCTGCTACTTAATATTGTCTAACTGGTCTGCGTTTAACCAAGCGAACGTTTTTAACTTGCGAGAAAAAAAGGCATTGTTTGATTCTTTGATTCAACTACCTATAAAGTACTGTTGATTCACTGTCAGTGATATCTTGTAACTTTTCTGCTGCTACTTAATTCAGTTGTTTTACCCGAATGTGCAACAGTTAGTAGAGTCTGTGCTAAGCAAGGTCATGGAGGAATTTGAACAACGTATGTCCAGCCAATGTGAATTGGTATGTTTGTTTTTCTCTTTCAAAACTCTTACCCTTTAAACATTACCCGGAAGTAGGGATACCTACTTTCACCTATTCAATATGATTCGGGTTCTCTCTTTTTTCTTTTTCAAACATTTACGCATTTACAAATTTATCGTACAGACGAAACCAAGTTCAAAAGATGTGGCTGTTTCACGTGGAAACAAGTTTCCAACGAAATTCGCTTCTGGTGATAAAAAGGTAACTGTTGTGCTTTTGTTTCCGGTCATCTAGAGAAACTCATATTTTAATGTTGAAGTTCATAAATAGATTGAAACTCAAATATCTTTGTCTTTTTCAATAATTATTAGGTGGAAGACAAATCACTTGTCAATACAAATCACATCTCGGATGAGGAATCAAAAAGTCGGCTGGTTAAAAAGCAAATGCTCTTTGATCAACAACAAAGAGATGTTCAGGTAGGTTTCAGCCGTGATCTATTTTTTTGTGTTTATTGGTTAGTATACTCATGCCGTATATCAATTTGCAGGAACTAAAGCAAACTCTTCACACTACCAAATCTGGTATTCAGTTTATGAAAATGAAGTTCCATGAGGAGTTCCACAATATTGGTAAAAATTCAGAAAGAATAAATCTGTTGTTTTTTGGTTACATTTTTCCTTTTGAGGGTGGTGAGTAGAAGAAATCTTTATCCTCATTCACTTTTCTCCTTCCATAGGTTTACACATTCACGGCTTAGCTCATGCAGCAAGTGGATATCACAGAGTTCTTGAAGAAAATCGAAAGCTTTACAATCAAGTTCAAGATCTCAAAGGTAATAAATTGGTCTAGACTCTAAACTTTCACAAGGCTAGTCCTCAATGGCTAATTAGTTATCTGTTGTGTTGATTAGGAAGTATCAGGGTTTATTGTCGAGTGAGACCCTTCTTATCTGGAGTATCAAACTGTTTAAGCACTGTGGATCATATAGAAGATGGAAATATCACTATTAACACCCCAGCAAGGCATGGGAACGGACGCAAGTCCTTCAGTTTCAACAAAGTATTCGGGCCATCTGCAACCCAAGGTTGGTAAGCTTTTCTTAAAGGTTTTTTTATTTTTTATTTGTTAAGTAAACAATCTTCAAGTTCTATAATCTTAACTTTTGATTGTATTTTTCACCATGTTATCTTCAAATGCCTCGCAGCTGATGTTTTCTCTGATATGCAACCACTGATTCGGTCCGTCCTTGATGGTTACAATGTTTGCATATTTGCATACGGGCAAACTGGATCAGGCAAAACTTACACTATGGTAATATATGCTGTCTATCACAGTATACATTTTTTTTACGTGAATTGTAGATTTTGCTTGATTGATTATGCAAACTATCACTAAGTTATGTTGTTTAATTGATTAGAGTGGACCCAGAGAACTTACAGAGAAAAGCCAAGGTGTAAATTATAGGGCATTGGGAGACTTGTTTTTTATAGCAGATCGAAGAAAGGACACTTTCCGGTATGATGTTTCTGTTCAAATGATTGAGATCTATAACGAGCAAGTACGAGATCTCCTTGTTACTGATGGGAGTAACAAAAGATATCCTTTACTAGTTTACTGCTTTTATATTTTTTTCTCCAATAGGTCATGAAGGTCAAGCAACATGTCAAAACACTTGTGATAAACTAAAAACTAAAGTTGTATTTTCGTTGTCTTTCACACATTCCAGGCTTTCCTTAACTATTCACACATTAGAAATTCGTAATAGTTCTCAAACAGGTCTCAGTGTGCCAGATGCAAATCTTGTTCCTGTATCATCAACATCTGATGTTATCGATCTGATGAACCTTGGACAAAAGAATCGTGTTGTGGGTGCAACTGCCCTAAATGACCGTAGTAGTCGTTCTCACAGGTGGGAATCTAGTCTTCTTTTTGTGTTTTGAGAGCATGTATATATGGTTTTGTTGCAATTAGCCAACTCTAAGTCTCTAACTTTTATCAATCTGCAGTTGCTTGAATGTTCATGTTCAAGGAAGGGATTTGACATCTGGAGCTATTCTTCGTGGCTGTATGCATCTGGTTGATCTTGCAGGAAGTGAGAGGGTGGACAAATCTGAGGTGACTGGGGATAGATTAAAAGAAGCTCAACATATTAACAAATCACTCTCAGCTTTAGGCGATGTTATTGCTTCCCTTGCCCAAAAGAATCCACATGTTCCTTATAGAAATAGTAAACTAACACAGTTGCTCCAAGATTCACTTGGTAAGGTTAACTAAAACATGCCTTCTTGAGAGATGTTTAGCCTGGTTTATTGAGAAAGTTTTGTTTATGGTTCTCTATTTGTATCATATTTCAGGTGGACAGGCCAAGACACTTATGTTTGTTCACATAAGCCCTGAGCCAGATGCTGTTGGTGAAACAATAAGCACGCTCAAATTTGCAGAGCGAGTAGCCACAGTTGAACTTGGTGCAGCCCGGGTAAACAAAGATAGCACAGATGTCAAAGCTCTCAAAGAACAGGTTTTTACATTCACTGTCACACTCTCACTTGTATCGTTTCAATTCTCATTATGCATTACTGAAGTTTTCTATTGCGATCAGATTGCTGATCTTAAGGCACAACTAGCCAGGAAAGAGGAAGCTGAACACAATCAACCCCCAGTCTCTGGCAGCTCTGATAAATACAGGATGAAATCTGGTGAGATGTCACCATTTCATTCTAAACATCAGGGTACAGACATGATGGGGGATCAGAATGGTTGCCGGACACCAATGATCAATGTAGGCAAAATCGAGGTAAGTGTAAGCTTTTGATGGTGATTCTGAAGGGCGTCATTTTTTTTCAACTGTCGGTAGATGTCATGTCAAATTTTGAGTTTGATGCCTCATTCTTTTGCCTTGTAGTTTCTTGTCCTAGATTTGTTTTCAACGGTCATACGGCTAGTATGTTCTAATCACTGTGACTTGGCGCTCTTGTTGATGTCTTGCTTTTGTAGATTAACGACAATTCTGCTTTGAGGACAAAAAGACAAAGCTTTGATCTTGATGAGCTACTAGGGAATTCATCTCCCTGGCCCCCAGTTGATAGTCCTATTCAGAACTGTGGGGAGGATGATAGAGACATGAGCTCGGGCGAGTGGGTTGATAAGGTTATGGTAAACAAGCTAGAAGCAAGCAGAGCTGGAAATCCTTTAGGATCATGGGGAGCAGACAGTGGGAATTTATCTGATGGTTTCTACCAGAAATATCTCCAGGATTCTTCCAAGGTTTATCCAGAACAATCCTACAATATGTTCGCGGGAAGCAATGGGTTCAATGTTGCTAGCACCGATGACATGGATGATCTTGATGCTGCCACCAGTGACTCTTCAGAGCATGATTTGCTCTGGCAATTCAATCAAACTAAACTTACCAGCATAGGCAATGGGATTGCTTCAAAAACCAAGAAACCTAATGGAAAGCCAATGAAAGGCCTAGAACCAAGGTAATTCGAACGTGGCGTTCTGTTTGCAAATTGCATATACATTTAGTCTAGTGAGTTTTATATAACCTGCTTCCTAAAAGAGCTGCTAATGGTTTTTCGCAGCAAGAGCTTTAATCCTTCTCTAGGCCCTTCACCGTCACGAAAACCTTTGAACGGGGTACCACATCGGACTGCAAGGCAGCCAGTTCCGGCTGAGATGAAACGCAAAGCTGGGAGTAGAAAGTAGAGGTGTTAACTCGACACATTGACGGAGTGATTCAGGTTTTTTTTCTTCTTTTTTTTTTCAATGATTTCTTTGATTTATTACGGAGAGAGAGAGGTTTTAATACATTCTTGTTATATATATACACAGTTAAAGTGAAGCAATAAATCCAGTTGCTTGTATATGTTTAAGAGTGAGTTCTGTTGACAAATCCTGCCAGACTTTGGTGTGGATGACATATAATCCCTGTTTATAAATTTTATATTTCCCCATTCTTGTGATTATTACGTGATTTTTTTAATGATTACGAGCGTTTATCTATGCACTCAATGTCTTAAGTTTGTTTCTCCATTCCTTAATAGAGCTTGGCCTTTTCTTTGGCTCGCTGGCTCCAAGAGACACAAATAAACCCTCTACTTTTAACATAAAAATATATCATCTAACTGTTTTATATTTGTATAAACGACATGCAAAAATCGAGAAATAGTCTAAATTTTTAACCATGAACCAAAAGGTACATATCCAAACAAGTTGGTGGATTATATTGTCTAAAAAATGATTTAGATGCTTCTAACAATATAGCAAGGACAAGAACAGTTTGTTATATAAATATAATGTTTGATGATTGTAACAACAACAACAACAATAATACAAATATCTACACGTTTGAATTAGGCTATTTTGAAATTACTTTTAAAATGACTAAAAGTATTTTAGTGAAAATATTTTTAGAACCAATTCTTAATAAAAATGCAAGTAAATCCTAAAATAGCACCTAAAGTGCTTTATGCAAAGAAGCACCAGTTATGTGCTTCTTGCAGGAAAAACTTCAAGTGTGTTTAGTATCCAAAAGTAGTTTATTTTCTCTACGGTTTTCAATCATTTTAAAAGCACTTCCATGTCGGTTTCATATCTGTTAGACTATGATTTATGCTTATAACAATAAATATGGTCCAACAAAGCCAACTATAACAACAACAACAAAGCCTTTTCCCACTAAGTGGGATCGGCTATATGAATCCTAGAACACTATTGCGCTCGGTTTTGTGTCACGTCTTCAACAAAGCCAACTATAAAAAGTAAGAAATTCAAATCTATAAGTTTTGAGCCAGGAGTTTATATTCAATTCAGTTCTCTCAACCCAACCTCTACACTCTCTAATTATCATTTTTCATATTAGCAAAAGGCCAATTAATTAGCTAACTATCATGAGTTCCGTAAGTTCGAGGCAGGAATTTACAAGTCCAGTGGCAGCAGACAGGTTGTTCAAGGCCTTGATCCTAGACTCCGACAATCTCATCCCCAAGCTCATGGCTCAGGCCATCAAGAGCATCGAAATCATCAACGGCGACGGCGGCGTAGGAAGCATCAAGCAGATCAACTTTGCTGAGTGTAATTATCAATTAAGCATGTGATCATTTACCCTAATCAAAAGTATAGTGATTTTCACACTCTGGTTTTCTCCGTAAGCAAACCTCTGATTGTCTCTGTCCATTGCTAGAGTGAAAGGAGGAGTGCAAACGGAGAAAAATGGGAGGCGGAAATAACTCCCAAATAAAAAATGATCTTTGTCGCGTCACATTTCTCTTTTACATGTCTAGTTTCAACCACTTGTTTTGTAATTGATGACCTTGATAAAAAAAAAAGGTAGTGATTTTCACACTCTCGTTTTCTCTTTATGCATCCTACTTTTGTTTTTGTCCATTGCTAGAGTAAAAAGGAGGAATGGAGGTGGACAAAAGGAGAGTGCGGAAGTTACTTCAAACTAAAAATCATCACCTTCGTCGCGCCACATTTCTCTGTTTCACGTCTAAATGCGCCTACATGCTCGTCATCGTTGATGCTGTGCTGGTACGCGTTACAAGACACTCTGGACGTGGAGAATTTGGTGTGCAAGTACACTCTGATTGAAGGAGATGTATTGGACGACAAGATTAAGTCCATTTCTTATGAGGTGAGCTTTCAGCTTCCCCTAACGGCGGATGTACTTGTAAGACGATGAGTGAGTACGACGCCGCGGGTGACTTGGAGATCAACGAGGAAGAAATCAGCGGTGGCAAAGAAAGAGCAATGGGCATGTACAAAGTTGTTGAAGCTTACCTCTTCGAAAGTCCTGGTGCCTACGAATAGTTGCAACAGCCTCGGCTGTATTTTCGTGTTAAGTTGTCGTGGGCTTGCATGTGAAAAGCTCTTTCTATTTCCGTCATTCTTTTTCACGGTCTTTTACGTGAAAAGCCCTCTATATTCTCCGTCATTCTTGTTTTCCGGTCAACTTTCACGGTATGCATGTGTCCTTTCATCCAGTTTTTTGTTTCTAGCCTTTTGTTCATGCATAGGCTTCTCTTTTACAAAACTAGCCACTTCAAATAGGTTCATTGCTCCTGCCCAGAATACGATTAATCCGGCATAAGCTACATGAGCCCCCAATACGGGATAGATTGATAAGTCTGGCATTCCCTGCCCACCAAATGAACCGGTGGTTTCTTGGTCATGACCGTCTAAAGATAAAGTTCCATTAAAGAGCGTTTCTACGGGGTAGAACCTCCTCAAGGATTATAAGATTTTTCATGAGGCTAATCTTGAGCCGCCATCCAAGCACGAATACCTTCATTTAAGAGAATATTTTTTGTGTAGAGAGTCTCAAACTCAGGATCTTTTGTTACTTCAAGAGCACTCATCCATAAATCGGTTACTGGTTCAAATAACATAAAGAAATAACCAAGATTTACTGGAAAAAGCAACCCCAAAGATTTGGGACCAAAAACAGTTGGTGGTGACCATTGCATAAGTTTTTTTCAGATTGAGTTGGGTTAAAAGCATGGGACATGAGAAATGTAAGCTTAAAAGTTTATGGTTATTTTCATCTGCAACATTACCATGTCGGAAAGTAAGAAACGAACTTTAGTACACATCCAAATACGTGACAGTGCGTGATTGGCTTAAAATACCGTCACTATAACATCAGTGCAGGTAAGTTTCCCTCCAACAATACGGACAATGACGGAACCAACTACGTGCAAGATCCACAAGTCCATTCATTACCAAACTTGACTGAATCAGGACATTAAACAAGAATTACTCATAATTTCAATCACATCAGTCACTTAACCTCTCTGTGCCAGAAAATTAATCTGGTATCAATCCACATTACACGAAATTTACATCGTAGCTAAAGGTAATCAAAGGAAAATAAAGACACAACGGAAGCAAATGGCTATCTGAGTTGTACTGCACTACCAAAATTTCCTTGTACACGAAGAGATGAGGCCCTACGTGAGCCTATCAGGACGCCGCTAACACTTGAAAAGATCTCGTAGCAAGGCAGAGAATGCCTGTTTGTATTCAAAGAGATGGAAGATACGAAGTTGGAGCTTTATTGGAAAATTCTCCTGTATAAATGGTATCTCATGTACAGATTGCAAAAAACCAATGATTTTGTCTTTTCGACGTTGATCTCACAAAACTGAAGCATAATTATATAAGGGAAAGAAGCAAGCTGCGGAAGAGTTAAAAGCCGAGACTTGGAGATTTGGACATGGTTTGGGAGAAACTTCCTGCGAAAAACCGATCACGTTGGAACAGAACCATGAGGTAGACGAATTCCAAGTGAGGGAGAAGGAGATATTCGAGAGACAGATGGATGTGAAAGGCGATTTTTTGAGTCCAGAAAAGTTTCCGACTAATGTAATATTAGTACCTACCATATTCTCAAAGGTGATTCCTTTAACTACTGGTAGTTCATCAGGATCATATTTTTCATCAGGATGCGAACCGATCTGACCAGTAGCCTCAATTGCCAAGTGAATGTTCTCCATTTCGACATTGGATATAACTATGTCTTTCATATAACCTCCTCTTCCCATAGCTGTCTTGAGTGCAATGCCGATGAATGAGTCATGTAGATGAAGCTGCTCTGCACGTACATTCGATATGCCTCCAGACATCTCGCTGCCAAATGCCAGGCCAGAGCCTAAAGAAGACTGAATGTTAACGCCACGGATGTGCACATTTTTTGTTGGTTTTCCGAAGGCAATTCCATACTCATCCCAACCGCTCTTGAGAACAATTGCGTCATGCCCCACACTAATGTTGCAGTTCTCAATGCAAACATTTTCTGAAGAATCTGAAGTTACACGAACGAAAGATACTTAGGCTCTTTGTATATGTAGATGCAGTGATAGATAAACAGTGAAAAATAATGTTTGACGCACCTGGGACTATACCGCTAGTATATGGAGATGCATGAAAAGCATGAAGAGTTATGTTTAGAACTTGCACATTGCTGCATTATTTCGACACGTAAAGGTTAGCATCAGTTCTTGAAATGCAACTGGTACCAGAAATGCAAAATTTGACCTCAGAAGCTACGAGCAGTACCTGCAGTATGTCGGATGAATGTGCCAAGCAGGGGAGTTCAAGAGGGTTAAATTCGATACAGTAACATTTTCACATCCGGTAAATTCCACTAGATGTGGTCGGCTATAATTCAAGGCATGATAGCTGAATTGTTCCCACCAGACGGAACCCTGTCCATCAATGGTTCCATTATCACCTGGTAAAATTTATCGAATGTGGAATGAGTTACGTACAAAAGGTAGAACTCGGATATATGTCAGCAAAAAACCATTTTTTACGGGTGAAATCCTCACCTGTTACCATCACATCGGTTAGATTGTCTCCGTTGATCAAACTACGATATCTCCAACCCGGCAAGTCAATCCCTCTACCATAAGAAGGCAGGGGTTCCACAGTTTCCCAGTGAGTGTAATCCTGCATAAGCATTGCCAACACCGAGTGTTTTTTACAATGTGGGAAAGCTTCTATTGGAACAAAGCAGAGAAAAATTTTGGTTACGGAAATGATTTCCACATGCCGCCTTTGAATTGATAAAATCAAAGAAAAATCAAATGACATGAATAAAACGGTGCACAGAAAGAAAAAAGTGTGCGGAAATAAATTTTCCTTTGCGTTATATGTGAACCTGGGATCCAAGAATGATGGCGCCAGCTTCCAGGAAGAGCGTGAGGTGGCTGGTGAGGTTAAAACTTCCGGTAAGCCACCTTCCGGGCGGAACATAGAGCTGAGCACCGCCCTTGTCAGCAAACGACTTGACATAGAAAATAGCATTTTGGAACGCGACCGTGTTCAATGTTTTCCCGTCTCCAACTGCTCCAAACTCCAAGAGTGACACACTGTGAGGTCTTGGATCGAAAAGCTTATTCCCTTCGCATTCTCCGTCCTTCCCTTCTCCATCATACTGAGCAGCACTAGTAAATGCCAGAATCAAAAGCAGAGCCAACTGAAATATACGAAAACAACAGAAAATTAACCTTGGACGGAAGTAAGAGATGTGCCTACAAAAATCCTGCAACCAACTTGGCAGAACACCAAGAAAAACACACTAAAATCGAAACCTTAATCAACGATGCAGAAAGCGCAAACGTAAAAATCAACGATATAGAGAGCAAAGAAGACACTAAAGTATACAGCATTCGATGTCCGAAGATCTTGACAATGTAGGCATAACAAAGAAGCAATCTAATCTGAGAATGATGAATTCATAAACATCGTACGGAAACCCCATATACAATGTAAAAACCAACAATCACTGGATCAAAAAGATCATTTTTTGCAGATTCCCGGATGATGAAAATTAAAAACCAACATACAAACACACATGTATTTATGAATCAAACACCAGAAATCAAAACCAACGTACTTACTAGGCTCTTCATTAGTCGTTTGCCCTTCCACTTAACAGAAAATTACCAAATGACCTAACTCAGAGAGCAGCAGGCTCTAAAATCTCTGCAAAAACGCAGTGAAATATGAAACGAAAGGAGGAAGAAGAAGTGAAAAAGGAACAAGTAAGAGGAGGGTTTGGTGTATAAATTGCCAATGATGTACATCAAAACAAAAAAACAAACAAAAACAAACGGGTGGTGAGAGAAAACGACAGCTTAAAAAAAGTAAAAGCCAGCTGAAATTTGCAATTTGCGTAACAATAAAAAGCATTTTCCACGCTTCAAAGTTGGAAAGTGCAAATTTGAATAATATATATATATTTTATCTTTTACAAAATCTTCGACAATAAAGAGGTAATCTTGTTCCTTAAACAAATTTTAGTAATTTAATTAAACCTCCACAATTCCCAACACAAAATCCTGTCTTGCCGACACAATCTTGGCCCCCAAAACCCTCCATGAGTCTATAACAGACACAAAAACACAGTCAAAATCTGTGTAATTAATACGAGAATTTGATTGGCGTTTCAAATTAATTATATTTTAATTTTTACAAATAACAATGCGAATTGATTAATTGATTATAAAAACATAATGTATAATTTAATTTGAGATACCGTTGCAGTGACATGCTAAATTACTGGAAGGCAAGGACTCGCTTGTTGGGTGCACTGCGCACGGTGGTGGGGGCGGAGGGACCATAATGTCATTGAAGTGCCGATACTGCAAGGCTGGCGTCAGCCCAAGATGCCAAAGCGCCAGACCGCAGCCACTTGTGCCGCCATGTGTAGGCCACCCTCGCCGGCTCCTCCTCCTTTATGAGTGTTTGTCTGCCCCTCTTGCCGCTGCTTCTCCTCGGAGTGCTGAATTTATTCCCTCATTCCTCCTCCTCCTAGTATCAATTACGAGACTGACATCAAATCAAACACTTCAACTGATGACACACCTTTTACGAACACGTATTTGTTTACTTTTTTAGTTTAAGTTTTCTCCGAGGACTTTGTGTTGTTTTACCAAAATCTGCGGCGCCATTTGTTCCACGCCTAATGGCTTATTAATCTGTCAACGTACAATGCCTACTATTCACTCACTTTGTTACATCGTCACATGCCACACATTGCCTACAAAGTATGAGCACTCGTTTTTTAGTGAAAACGCATTTAAAATGATTGAAAACGTTTTTAGTGAAAACGTAAAAAGTACATAACTAGTGTTTCTTGCATGAAGTATTTTAGGTGCTTTTAAAATCTAAAAACATTTTATCTAAAAACGCTTTCAGTTGCTAATGATGAATTTGATACCTAATTATGCTCGAAGTTCAACAATAGTCTCAAATTTGACTTACACATATACAATTACGTGATAACGGTGCGTTTGATGATCCACGTTTAACAGTTTGGTGATTTGTTCATTACCCCGTTGTAATTTGTTTTTATAAATATCCGGTAGTTGTCGAAAACCAAAAAAGAAGGGATTGGCATCAAATTGCTGGAGCTTATCTTAAGCGAAGCTGATACGTGTTTCTGGTTCTAGAAAAAGGCTGACGATAACTATATGTGTTTTAGCATATTGACAAAAAAAAAACCCTTGGATAAAGGACACAATCACATGGGTAACCCGCGGCGGCGGCCGTGGAGGAGGGGAACAAAGAAAACCAGCTAGCAACCGCCACCTAGAATTTAAATTGTTTGGCTGCTAACTAGAAACGGCCAATATATATCATAAATTCATAAATATTCATATTTCATATGAACTTATGCAAAGCAACAAGCTTTAGTACTTTATACACCTAATTTCAATTAATTAAAGCTCTTTTTTATTTCTCCTTTTCTTTTTTCCTATTTTTGTTGATTTTTTTGTTTGTTTGTGAAGGCTGAGAGCCTGAGAGGGACAGATTGCAAAGCCATGGGGTCAATGGGGTTGGTTGGTTTCATTTAGTTAATTTTCAAAGACCGTAACTTTGCTTTTGTGATTAGTGAAATGGAGCCCAGTGTAGTAGTTTTGTGTCTCTCAATTCTTGTAGAGCACTATGAGTGTTACTGGGCAGCAGTAGTAGGGCATCATAACTGCAGGAGACAGGTCGAGGGTCCCCCGTTATGAGAAAATTTTTCTATGTATTTGGAACGCCACAATGACGCTATCTCAAGTCAATAGTGAATGGTTAAACACATGAACAAGTGATTTGAGATATCATCGTCGTGTCTTTTAGAGATAGGTAAGTTTTATCTACCTCATTAGGTAGAGAGTGGATTCTCAGTTACAAGGAGTCTTATCTCCAATAACAAAATTACAGACTGAAAATACATGAGATAATAACAAGTAATAATTATCAGTTGAAAAGTTGGGATTCATCTCCAACTCAGCATATTCGAAAGAAATGATGCAGCAGTGATAATGCTTGGTTGTCGTCGTCGTCTTAGCTTTAAAGACTTAGGGGGGTGTATTCAATTAAGATTTTGAGGGATTTTAATTCTTTTAATGAATCTAGGGGTATTCAATCAGGAATTTAAGTGATTCTCTGAAATTCAATGTGTATTCAATCAAGATTTTAAGATAGTTTATGAAAATCCTTAGAAATCCGGGTGTATTCAATTAGAATTTTAAAGAAGTTTATAACATTCCAGGTGTATTCAATTAGAATTTGATTTTAAAGAATTTGAGAAAGTTGAGGAATTAGAGGGAATTGGAGAGATTTCGTAGTGTATTTTGAGCATCCACAAATCTCACCTTCCCCCAAGAGATTTCGAAGGAATTGAATCAAAATTTTACATGGAATCTCTACAAATCAATTAAACTCCATAAAAATCTATGGATTTATAAATCCATTAAAATCTCTCAAATTCTCAATTGAATACACCCTCCTTAGTTTTCCGACTAATTAACGATGCACAGCGAACCAAAGAAAGCCATCGTTTCTGAAGTACCACAGATAAACATTTTCGTTGACAGAAAACTTTTGCCTTTTGACAACACCGGTCCAGTACTTGGTTAAAAAATATAGAGTAATTTCCATTCTTAACCAGGTTGACCCAAAAAAAAAAACAGATCCATAGAAGACGCAACAACCTCGGATCTTGTGGGTGGGATTTCTATCTTTAACAACTTAACAATAAGATTTTGTCTCCCATTCAACACATTGTGCTCGGTTTCGTTGAAAAATATTTGGATCCAAATGCAGTAAGAAGTTTGTTTTTAATACGTTTTTTGAGACAACAACAATCTATCGAAGGGTTGCGATTTCGGAACATCATTTCCCAGCTTGTAGCTCTTAATTTCTTCAGGCGATCGACGCAAAGTCCACCATCTTCGAATTCTGCTCGAGGTTTGAGTTTGAGAACAATTCCTTATTACTTGTCAGAGAAAGATTGAGCAATTAATGTTTTAATGTGAATTTTCTTGTCTACTCTATATTATATAAATTACCAGTACACCCTACACATTTTGAAGGTCTACACCTTAGAAAGTCATTGTTTACAATAGCTCTCTGCAGAGACGAAGTGCAGTGGAGGTTCTGCAAACCAGAAGGAGGAAGAAAATAGATTGATATTTTTAAATGACCTGGCCAGAACTAGGTCGTTTTGAGCCAAAGTTATTAAGAAACCACAGCCCGACAGCCATGTGAGAGATCCTCTGCATATATAATACAGTATATGACAAAACGTGTGGACAACTTCTTCATCAACTACAACTACTAAATGTATTACCGATCCTCGTGGTATTTCTTTAATTCCTATACTTGTTTATCAGCTACTTCATACGATCCACGTAAACTTCTCAATAAGGTATAAATATACCTATTTCTGAAGTTTTGGTTTCAAATACTGGAACTGCGCTTCAAAAATCTTAGCCCAAAATCTCCATTTTATGCTCGTCTTCCTTTGTCATCCGTACTCTTAAAAAAGCTATCTCTCTCTCTCTCTCTCTCTCTCTCTCTCACACACACACACACTGATGTCGTTCAATCGGTTGTTCATATTTTTAAGATATCTGTTTTCATGCGTTGTTTCTTCTTTGATTTCGAGTATTTCTCAAACACCTTATTTTAAAAAATTTAGTGTGTTATGTTGCATAACCTACATGCTTGCATGTGAAATTGAGAATTATTTTTTTGTTTATCTAACTTTTTGAACATGGATAAATTAAAAGTTGTGTTGTTTATATTAATCACATTGCATTTACTTGAAAAAAAGAAATCGCATTGCATTTATCATTTGTGACTGATATATGAATGAAAGATAATTTAATTAAGTTGGTTCTTGTATGCATTTATCAGCATGTGGTCTAATATCCTAATGGATAGGGTGTTGAATTTCTACCAATGCGTTCAGGTTCAAAACTCTTCCTCCTCTGTTTATTGTAAAAGTTTTGAACCCACCTCTTCCCTTAATACTAATAAATTAAAAATAAAAATGAAAACATCTACTTAATAACGACTAAATAACAACTCTTGTTAAGTTCTCATCCTTGCCATTGTATGCTTGTGTTCCCTCATGGGGAACCTAGTTATCCCCTCACATGTGATAACGCATCTTCATCGTACAAATATCGTAATCGAAACCGTTCATTCTTTTTATCTTCATCTAACGACGATATACTATTTTGTATACTATATTAGATATAGATATGCTAATGCTATATATACAATACACACACACACACACACACACATATATATATATATGTTTTATGCATGCATGCAGGAGTTTGCATGCTCGCCAGAAATGAAAGGCATACATACAATACACACACACACACACACACACACACACACATATATATATATATATATATATATATATATATATATATATATGTTTTATGCATGCATGCAGGAGTTTGCATGCTCGCCAGAAATGAAAGGCATACATTTCAGGCGATACAACTTACAAGAAGATTTAACATGCTGAATTAGTGTGTTTGATTTTATTAAGACATGCATTTCGGTAATAGTTATCACGTTGTTGAAGGAAATTTGAGAATGATTTCATTGATTCAATAATAGATAGAGAATTATGGTACGTGTACACCTCACAATAATGGTGATAAGCTAACTTAATCTCCGTCATTAGCTTAAGACTAATGTAACAAACTGTAAAAAACTAGTAATAACTATGTTACTAAATCTAACCCTCCAACTGTAACAAACTGTAGAATGAAAAATTTAACTATACGATTTTACCATTCTGCTGATGTTATAACATATAGATCTATACATTCTATTCTAGATATTTATCATGGTGTCTATTAACATATAGATTAATAACACTGTCACAGTATGACCGTCACATTAAAAATTTTTCCCAAATCTTGAACCAATATAGAGTATTAGTTTGAGAAAGTTAATTTGAATCCAGACGTTTTGCGTCTCTACGCCGAACTAATTAAAGCTTTAATGTGATTTTTCTTTTCTAGCCTACGTTATAGAATTACCATTAAAGACAATATGCAATGAAAAAGAAAAAAAAATTTATCAATACAACCTACACACAATGGCGGAGCTAGGAAATTTTTACCGGATGGGCTAGCTTAAAGATTTAAATCTTTATAAACAAAGAAACTTAATACTGTATTTTTCAGAGTATGCTCTAGCTTAAGAAAATTTCACAAGGTGAGCCGGGAATTTTCGTTATTAAACAAATACATGTTAAAATTCAAATAAATCCAAACTTGTACATGTACAAGAAGCGAGGAGAAAAAGGATGTAACAAAAATAGATGTTTTATAAACTGTATTATATAATTTTATATGGTTAATTAAACCAAAAAAATTAAGATTAATGACTAAATATATAATGTACTATATTCGAAAATTAATAAAAATTACATGTAAAATATTAATTTTTTACGGAAAGCTACCTGTGATATACAATACATTTGAAAGTCATTGGCTCTATGCATATACAATACATGGCCGGCGTACTTCTTCGTCAACTACAAATACTAGTAAATGCATAATTAACCGAGCCAAGTCGTCTTTCTTTAATTTACTTTTTTTTTGTTTATCAACTACTCCAACCAAGTAAAGTCCTCATTAAGTTTATAAATATACGGCTTTCTGAAGTTTTGTTTCCAAATACTGGAACTACGCTTCAAAAATCTTAGCCCAAAATCTCCATTTTATTTGCTTGTCTTCCCTTTGTCTTCCTTACTATTGTTGCATATATATACAGCGCTAGCTACTGACGGGTAAAACATCTACCAGTCTCTCTCTCTCTCTCTCTCTCTCTCTCTCTCTCTCTCTCTCTCTCTCTCTCTCTCTCTCAAGTTGATGTTGCTCAATCGGTTGTTTTTATTTCCTTTTAAGATATCTGTCTTCATGCATTGTTATTTGTTTCTTCTTTGATTTCGAGTATTTCTCAAACAGCTTGGTTTAAAATTTAAGTGTGTTGTGCTGCATAACCCACATGCATGCATGTAAATTACTTTTTATTTCTCTAACTTTTGAACATGGATAAATTAAAATATGAATGAAAGATAATTAATTTGGTTATTTGTTTACATTAAGGAAACTAATTAATGTACTCACACTATTGACAATGGTGTTGTCCTGGGAGTTTTTCGAATATGATAAACCAAGCGTTGACAATTATAAAAGGAAATATTATAATATCTACTTCTTTATAATCACTAAATAACGACTATGTTGAGTTCTTTTTTTACACAACAATACCTTTACATTAAAAAGTGGAGAAATAAATTGATATTAAACCCGACATTTACTAAACTTGAACCTAAAACATCTTACTTACAAGTAAAAAGTAATAATACTAGACCTAGTAGTGGACGCTCATGCCCTTAATTCTTCATTCACTTAGGATTTTGTTTTTAATATTTTAATAATTAATTAATTTAGTTAAGTGTAAAGAAAAGTTTTAATAATTGGATTGGGTGTTACTTAGTACTACAATCTAATGATTTTTTCCTTCACATATAAGTAGAAAGTTTTAAGTTTGCATCATGTTAATGACTAGTTCGATACCTATTTATTATGGTTGATTCGTTGGGTGACCAACCTATTGTGTGGCCTAACCCAAATCTCCCGCCTTTTTATGTAAACATATATCAGTGTAATAATGGATGTAGAGAGTGACTTCGGGGTACAAATACAAAACATGAGTGTTATCCTATTTTTTATTTTTTAACAATCGGTATCACTACTCTAAACTTCTCTAACCAGAAACACAGAGGTTAAAGGACAAAGTAATTATCCATCAAAACAATTCACCACTTGAATAAATTTTCGCTATTTCTTTTACTTTTTATTTTTCTTCCTTTTAATTAATTTTATTTTTTCCATGTGTAGTGGGCCTAATTGGGTAACATGAATCTCGGACTGCCTATTGCAACCTCATATGGACCAACTCACCAGCCCATGACCCCTACCATCCGACCCAAATCTCAACCCAAAACGACAGTCGGGTTTGTTAAGGCGACTGCGTTTAGTCCAAAAGCATCCCACTTTCTGGCACGCCGCTCAATAATTTGGACGACTCACCCTACCACTCAGCTCCCGTTCCATACTTCTCTCCATCAGTCCGAGCTCAACCACCTGCAAATGGCGATGTACATCGTGTCACGGCGGGCAGCCGGCGGATCGACGCCGATGGCGGCGTTGCGCTACGCTACTTCTTTGAGACCGTATTCGACGAAGTTTAGGGAGGAAAGGGACACTTTTGGACCCATCAACGTTCCCTCAGACAAGTTCGTCTTTCTCTCAATTCCCAGCTGCTGATTCATTTTTCATGTCTCTAATTTTGAAGTGATTTAATTATTCAAGACGTGATTTTTCAGGCTGTGGGGGGCGCAGACTCAGAGATCGCTGCAGAATTTCGATATCGGCGGCGAGCGGGAGCGTATGCCCGAACCCATTGTTCGTGCTTTTGGGGTGCTCAAAAAATGCGCTGCAAAGGTTTGTGCTTGTTGGTTGTGCCGGTAAGGTGTTTGATGTATTGCCTAGCTGAGTTTTGTGGTGACTAATTGCAGGTGAACATGGAGTATGGTCTTGATCCAACTATTGGGAAAGCAGTAATGCAAGCGGCCCAAGAAGTCGCGGAGGGGAAGCTCAACGAACACTTTCCACTTGTTATCTGGCAGACTGGCAGTGGAACCCAAAGCAACATGAATGCCAATGAGGTGAGCTCTTAGCAGCTAGCTAGCACTGATCCATGAAAGTTATGCTCTTGGGTCATGCTTCTTGTGGATGTCAACTGTCAATTAATGGGGTAATATATTGGACTGTGGCTAGGTCATTGCGAACAGGGCCGCTGAGATACTTGGCCATCAGCGCGGCGAAAAGTTTGTGCACCCGAATGACCATGTTAATAGATCACAATCTTCTAATGACACTTTCCCAACCGTAAGTCATTTTCTTTTGTTTTAGTGAGGTTTGTTTTTGCTTTGTTGCTGTTTATTTGAACGTTGTGTGTTATTTCCAGGTCATGCACATTGCATCTGCAATGGAAATTAACTCAAGACTGATACCAAATTTGAAAACTTTGCATGCTGCCCTACATTCGAAGGTTTAATTTCTCCCGTTGTCCTTCAAAATCATATGGATATCTTATTGGAAGTTCTTGATTCCATCTGTTTTACTGTTACCAGTCTGAAGAATTCAAAGATATTGTTAAAATTGGACGCACTCACACACAAGATGCGACGCCTTTAACTCTTGGGCAAGAGTTCAGCGGCTATTCAACACAAGTGAGCTTACTTTCCTCTGGCAGAGATTTTTTCACCATTGGGCCATACTATTCTTTTTACACCTTTAACTCTTGGACAAGATTAGTATCTTGTTCGAGGAGATACTTATTAAAAGCCTCTTTCTTTGGCTGCAGGTGAAATATGGAATTGAACGAGTTTTGCTTACTCTACCTAGGATGTATCAGGTAGGCAACTCATAGGATTGTGAGTTGCTTTCCCTCCCCGTTTATTTTTTCTTTTATATGTTCTGATTGATCGAATTTTTTTGTTTGAGCAGCTTGCACAGGGTGGTACTGCTGTTGGGACTGGATTGAACACAAAGAAGGGGTATGAATAGCTTTTAGCGTTGAAGAATATTTGTGTGTTCTTTTTCCATGTTTTTCTCTCTACGTTTGCCTGTCTTGGTATTCTGATGTGCTTTCAATTGGGGGAATCGTGGTTTCATTTCAACTCTTATTAATTCTTTTTCCTGCTCTGATATTTCAAGATTTGTTTTAGTACTTCATACACCCTAATTAGTATTGTATATATACTAGAGAGGCATGCTTTGTATCTTATTGCTCAACGTTTAAATATTATAACTTTCATTGTGAAATTTCTATGTGTTTTTCATTTGCATTTATTTAATGTCTTCCGTCCAGATTTGATGTAAAGATAGCTGCAGCAGTAGCTGAGGAAACAAAGTTACCATTTGTCACTGCAGAAAACAAGTTTGAAGCTTTGGTGAGTCACTACACTAAATGTCCATCTTCTTCTTTTGGTGGATGGAATATTTAACTTGATTGAACAGTTGGTAAACATTATTGCATCGTATACAACAAACTAATATTGCATGCTGTTTATTCATTATTGTTTTTTCCAGGCTGCACATGATGCTTTTGTTGAAACTAGCGGAGCCCTGAACACAGTTGCTACTTCTTTGATGAAGATTGCAAATGATATACGTTTACTAGGAAGGTTTGTGTACTTTTTGGATCATCTTGTCTTTTCTTCATCCTCTTTCCATGTGCCCCTTATGTAATTATGAATTCATGGTGCATTTCTTGTACAGTGGTCCACGTTGTGGCCTCGGTGAACTCATTCTCCCTGAAAACGAGCCTGGTAGCAGCATAATGCCTGTAAACTCTCATATACCTAAATATGTTTTTGAATAAATAGCCCAATTCCTGTAATTAGCTTTCTGTGCAAAATTTTAACCCCACTAAACTTATCATTTTGATTGAGTTCATATTTGTTTCAGGGGAAGGTAAACCCTACCCAGTGTGAGGCTCTCACAATGGTCTGTGCTCAGGTAAAGTGTCCTTTTTTGGTTTCATTAAGACATACAAACAACTGGGAACTCATTAATTACTTGTTGGTTTGATACTTTGATTTTAGGATATTGTAATCTTCTTTTTATAGTTTTTCTCATAACCAATCTGTATTTTTATGGCATGCAGGTTATGGGTAACAATGTGGCCATTACGGTAGGTGGATCAAATGGTCACTTCGAACTTAATGTGTTCAAGCCAATGATTGCTAGTGGTCTCCTGCATGTAAGTTCTGTTGTGATATTTCCATGATTTGTAGTTCACAATCAAAATTCATGTTGTCAGAAATTTCAGAACTAAACTCGTAGCAATCAAGTACCGGCATTTCTTGAATGTAGTTCTGGGTACAACAATGTCATAAAGCATTTTCATATAATTGGATGCATTATGATATTTTGAGTTCTCCAGATGATTGAACTTCCTAAAGAAATGCCATTTATTATTGTATGTACTAGTAACTAGATTTGTGTCGGGAGTCTATTGTCGTGCTGCAGCACCATATACATGCTCTTGTTCCTGAACTGGTGTTTTTGGTTATTTACTGACAGTCGGTGAGATTGCTTGGGGATGCATCTGCTTCCTTTGAAAAGAACTGCGTGAGAGGAATTCAAGCTAATAGGGAAAGAATTTCAAAGTTACTTCATGAGGTCTGTTTATTTTTGGTGAAGAATGTGCAACTTTTAAGTCTTCCATATCTTAGATTTAAGAGCTAACTGATTTTACATTGTTTCTGTATGGAAAATGCATGGCTTTGCAGTCACTTATGTTGGTCACGTCCTTGAATCCTGTAAGTTTCCACCCATTCATGTGTATGTTTTCCTCGTGTAACTACGGTTTGAGTCAAGGCTTATGTATCTGCTTGTATTTCAGAAAATTGGTTATGATAATGCTGCGGCAGTTGCAAAGACAGCCCACAAGGAGGGATCCACTTTGAAGGTATTAATTCCCTACTTCTCTAAGTGACAATATGTTCTCTTTCACAATACTTTATTTGTTCCATCAGATAGCTAATTCAGCTTAAACCCGACGAGTACTGGAAAATTCTGTCTCTGGTTGGTATTAGACGCATGGTATTATCAAACCATGTTCGAGCATCGGCTGAAGTATTTGAATCTAACAAAGATGCAACCCTTCTGCAGGAAGCTGCATTGAAACTAGGAATGCTATCCAGCGAAGAATTCGATACTCTTGTGGTGCCAGAGAAGATGATTGGCCCAACCGACTGACTGACTGACAGATTTTGAAGCTGTTGAAAATTGAAGTCCTGATTTCAGCGGCATCGGTTACCTTTTGCGTTTTGTCTTTGCATTTTGTCTCTTCGGGTGACACAAGGATTAGAAGCGATACGTATGTAATTCATAACGTGTTTACGAACGATATTCTTGAGGCTGTCTCATCCATGGCTGGCCGGCCGGCCCTGTTATTTGGGTCAATTCATTGGGTCGCTGAATAAAATAAAGTAGAAAGTTACTATCTTTGCATTCAAACTATCCAAATGTCACCTGAAGATTTTGCTCGTATTCCATATTTGTACTGTCTTCTAATAAATTACAAACTCAACTTGAACCCATATGTCAAACGCTAACGCGATACGTACCATAATCTTAAAATTGCCTACTTCCTTGCCTCCCAACCACGCCGTCCTACGCCTTGGCCCCATCCGAGCCTTCCTATCCAGCCAGGACTGGGATCACCTCCAGATCCTAGCCTGCGGAGCAAACTGAGCGAAACATTTCATTCTTCTATTTTTTATCCTGTGGTTAGAAATAAATTTAAATATTGAAAAATTCCCTTTGGTGCGGTACGGAGAACAAGACAACGGTGACAACTCTTCGCAGGACAAGTTCGTCTGGTTTTTTCTTTTCTAGGAGGATCTTTCAATCACATCCGTTCATCGTACATAGTGCAGTCATAAATTATTGTAAATTTTTTTTTTATTTAAAATTGAATATAAACAGTACCTGACAAAAACTGACCGTATAATATATGATGAACGAATATGATTAAAAGATTTCCGGAATCCTCACAAAGACGATCCGGCGAGAATCCCTCCTTTCTCTTTTCTTGTTGGGAGAATAATTGTTCTCTGGGACAACACCCTTTAATTCAAGTCCTGGGTTGGACCCAGGACTATCAAAGCTTCTCACAATATAGTGATGGCCCTGATGAGACTAGTTTTAGTCCACTCTTCGATCAGTCCTTCACAAATATACATCTTGGACCATAAAGCGACACACCACAAATTACACGTACGTCGACCGTCTTGCTTGTTTTCTTCGATGCTAGGTTAGTTAACAAATGAAAATTGCTCATCTTTCCAAATACGTATCTATACGTACAGATTAGGGTTTCCTCAACTCTCTCTATTAGACGATGTCAGATGTGACATAATTTGTAATGATTGGAGAATTGTGACAACCCGTCCCAAATTTTATTATTTTATAAATTTTAAAATGTGAATTTACGAAAAATACCCTTGATCGGCTGATTCTACGGCTCTAGTGTTGTTTATCCAAACTGAAGATGTCACCGGTTGCTTTCACATTGTTGTTTATCCAAACTGAAGATGTGTTAGCGAGAAGAAAATGAGGAGAGGATAAAATCTCAAAGGTTGTTGAGAAGCTTTGTGCAAGGCAATTTGTGTGTTGAATTGGAGGGGCTTGAAATGTTGCTTGCGACTCTATATTTATAGTGGTTGTCTTTTGCTTGGCATGGCCTGATAGCTTTGTAGAGTCCAATTGCCACTTTAACTTCGTAGAACATCACTTGCTACGTTGACTCAGAACTTGTGTCCAATCACCTTAGCCGTCCAATATCTCCAAGATATGATAAAGGCTATCTCCTAATTCTCCTTGAAAAGATAAATGTATCTTTCCACATGCGTGACCTGACCAAATGAATGCATCCTATTCCAACTGAAACTTCTCTTTCTCCACCATGTTGGTCCAGGTGCAACCATGCATGCATAATAAATTGCATTTTATTTGCAACATAACCTGATCACTTAAGAGGCCATTTTCTATCAAAAACCATATGAGATACCTCATGACAAGATAGGAGCATGTGCCATTTGTCCTTCATGATTATTCGTGACTTTTCAGAATAAAAACCTAGGCTTACCACATCATCACCAAAAGCCAGGCTTATCTAGGCTTTTTCATGATCTATCCATGCATGCATTAATCTCATGAAATTAATCCATTTGTAGTTGCATTGCCGCTGGAGACTGCCAGCAAAACCTCAATTGCTCCAATCCACACGCCCATATGCCGAATATGCCAGACCAATTTGAATTGTATTGTTTGCTTCTAAGTTGGAGATATGATTTGCATCTCATTGCACCCCATTTATCTTGTACAAGATAATTCATCATTAAAAATAATAATAATTATGATAAAAAACCATAATATTATCCTTTGACAATAATAAAATTATCTTCATTTTTTATCCGACGGTGTGGAGCTTTGCTTACTCAACGGCCTTGATTGCACAGGTCGATGGTGTAATTTTGGGTCCAAACATATATATACAATGCGTAAGTACGTATTCAACTAGAAGTATGGACCATATGATATTCTTAGCAAAAAATGTTGTTAGAGTAAATTGTATGTATGCCCGAAACACTTCTTTACATGCATATGGTCAAAAAGATAAAATATTACAAATTTGTCAATTAAAGTGAGTGAAGAAAGTTGAGGTTCATATCATATATTAATTGGCAATATGGGGAAGTAGTGCAACTTACTTATAAGTTCTCTTATCTCACCAATGTAGGATTTTGTCTCAACACGCCATCTCAGGTGTGGTGAATTTATAAGCCTAACATCGTGGACAAAACAAACGGTATGATATGAAGCAAGTGTGGCTTGGGCTTCACATGAAGTGCTATGCTTTGATACCATGAAGAAGAAGAAGAGGTTCCATCATAAAATCAAATTGATCATATAAAAAATACACCAACTTACTTATAAATTTATGCAAATCTCTCCTCCCATCAACATAAAAATTTTCTCAAGGAGAGAGAGAGAAAGTTCACCTGCGAAGTTTCCATACAATTACAATGTGAATGTGTGGTGTTGAATTATTGAAGTGGATGCATCTATTGGCTAGGTGGCCGAATAAAAAAGGTTGACATGCCATATGATATAAACTAATATCAATAGATTTTACCTAATTTCTGTTGTATAACTTGTGGCGGTGTTAAAAGATAGACCTGTCAGACAGGTAGCTTTAATTTTTGTTATACTTATACATTGCTATCTAAATTTATTTTCTACATTTTATTCAATCTCTTTTGTTTTTGTATTCATCTTTTGTGTTTCAATTGATTAATAGGAAAACTAATGAAAATGACTTGAAAACTATGAGTTTTAACGATAAGGACAAAATAAAAGGTAAAGTGAATAGTACAATGATTGACTTTTTAGTGTAAAAATATGATTTTTGGTTAAAGTGAACAGTACCGAAAGTTTTTCGTTAAATGACACACCCTAACCCGAAGACTAGGACGTGCTGGCCGTCACGTAAGTGTGACGTAACCATAACGCAAGCGGAAACGATTTAATAATAAAATACGAGTCAACGAAAACCACTAATTTCAGTTATTTACAACCTAGCATTCTATGTGCATAAGAGTGTACTAAACACACATAAACAGAGCATAAGCATCTAGGTGCAGTCAAGTAGGACCATAACTATTTTACAACACCCTCGGGTGAATCCTACATTTATTTAGTCTGTCAGAACGCCGAAGCAGTCCTCGTAGGCCACCAACGCCTCAACTATCAACTAGAACCTGGAGGGGCGAAAAACAGAAAACGTGAGTGGGCGAAAATCAAGCTTTTCCAAATCATTTCATAAATCCACATTTATAACCCCTTTTTGGAAAACCTGTATACTTTCCCAGAAAAATAGTATATAGCATATATATCTCAACTGTCTCAATCATCAATCTTATAACAGATTCAATAAAGAATGTACCATGCCAATTTCAACAGTGTAGTATGAATGCATTAACATAATATAATCAGGTAAAAGAAATAATCAATCGGAGGCCCTCTAATAGCCCTGAACGATTGAACCTAGAGCTCAACATCTATCAATCTCACTCTCTGCCGGAGTCACTCCGCGTGACCTGTCCGGCCTTCTGCACATAAGTCGGAACCACCTAATGTAGTCTGAACGACTCATGGTAATATTCGCTCTAGTGCTTCTCTCATCAATCATCAGTATACAATAACCTAAGGTCACCCACCAGTCATAATCTCACTAACACTCTACGACTGGCCCGTCGTACCCACTCCGCGTGGACTGTACGACCAGCATCTACTTGGATCCAAGGCGAGCGTGCGATGCGGTGAATACTATAAGCACTAAACCATGGTGCAGGATATGAGCTCAATATATCATCATCATCATCATAATATTAATTAAATACTTACCTGTGCTTCCACAGCACCATCATACATATATGCATCATACGACAGTTCATAATATCCATAATATTCTATGCATGGCAATCACATCATATTTCATTTCAATATACTTTTCATTTAAATTTGATTTCTGGGGAAATCGAGTATATAGGTATATATAAAAACAAATGCCCACTCACTGGTATGTCGCCGGGTCGTAACCCCCTTGACGCCCCTGGATGTGCTCGTCCTCGTTAAAAGTTCCACCTAGAAGTGAAATAACTTAAAACAATCATTTAACGCATATTTAACGCACCTAAACCAAACTAGGTAATTAATTCTTCATACGATGCTCAAATTGGGTATATGAATATACCACAGTGACCTACACAACCTCAGGATCACTCCCAAATTTTTAAAATAATTTTTGGAGGTCTCACGCGCCCCCACGCGCCTGACGTGGCACGGACCTACGCGCGGCCCACGCGCGGCCACGTGACATGCACACTGACGGCTACAGTGAACGGCGTTAGAGAATATTCCGTCAAACCTAGTATATTCCGTTAAAAACTAACGGTTTCCGTTAAAGTTAACTAACGGCGTCGGAATATTCCGTCAAACTTGACGGAAGATTCCCTGTCTTCTCCGGCGAGTCGCCGGTCGCCGGCGACTGTTCGCCGGTTTCTGGAAAAATTTCAAATCCACTATTCTCCTTCGTTTTTCAACCAATTTCTTCGAATTTATACCAAAATGAAGCATTTAACATGTACTAACACGTTGGAAGGGTTTTAGGGCCTAAAAACAACTAGATCATACCTTCCAAAATTCCTCAAATTCGGCCAAACTCGAACCCAACGATCCCGACGTCCATTTTGTTCAAACGAGGCACTCCGAGCCTCCTTAGGACTTCCTAAGACTCGTGGTGATCTTGCTTTAGCCTAAAACACAACCAAATTTAAGTTCGTGAACAGTGTCAATTCACGGGGTGTTTTGAAACTAGGATTTCAGAAATGAAACTTACCTGAAACTTATACCCCCGTGCTCGTGAAGTTCCCAAGATCACGAAGATGATCTTAGATTGGACGTTGGTGCACGTTTGTGGTTGTTCTTGGTGTTAGTCCGAGAGCTTGAGAGAGTTCGAGAGTAAGAGAGAGAGAGTGTTTCTGAGGGAGAGATGAGGAAGAAAGAGGGAGAGAGACAACCTACGGGTTTTGGGGAAGGATTTCAGGAGGTGGGGATCCCACCTAAGTCCAATACAAAATTATTAGACCAAACAAATGTAAATCTAAACCCTAGTTTAAGATCTTAGTGTAAAACAAATACCAAATTTACGCACCTTAATCCCGTTTAAGGTCACATTGGTCATTTCACGTCCTCGAAATTAAAATTCCGGGACGGGCTGTGACATTAAAACTCCATTTATTAATTTCATCAACTAACTACAAGAGGCATTAACTTCACTTATGTGAACAAAAAAAAAATTAGGGACATCTAAAACCAATAACACCCCCCCCCCCAAAAAAAAACTTCAGTTAAATTCTCTCCAACCGAGGGGGCCAAAGGGTCATAGGATTAAACATAATTTATTATTTTAATTGAATTAATATGATTACTTAAATTAAACTACCTCAATAATTTTTCAAGTTGGAATCTCAATAATTTTACGTCTCGGATTTCGAGTGTTGTGTGTCGATCTGTGAGTAACTTTGCAGATTGCTTGTCGATAAGGAATCTCGTTAAACGAGTACATAAGGCGCAATAGGATGATACGTTAGCGTGCCACAAACAAGTACCTACAACAGGATCTTGTTGCACATCTTTTGGCCAAAAGAAGCATGGATTAGACATTTAAGTTTTATGTTGTCTAATGTTACCTAATGTTATTTAATGTTGTTTTATGTTGTTAAATGTTTTTTTAATGTTCTTTAATATTGTTTAATGTTGTTTAATATTACTTAATGTTATTTAATGTTGTTTAATATTACTTAATGTTATTTAATGTTGTTTAATGACTTAGGTAGTTATAGAAAAAAAAATTAGAATTGTAAAAAAAAAAAAAATCAAATTTAACGGCTGGCTGACATCACAAGTAGCCGTTGGATTCAAATGCTTGGGCCGGCCTGGGGCTAGTTGGCTGGTTCCTTTAGGCCAGCCGGTTGGCTTGTTTTCCCTTTTATGGCTATTTTCGTGTCATTTTGGGTTATTTTCGGCCATCTGACCCTCTGGCTGGATCAGTTGGAGATGGCCTAATAGAGTATATGAGATAAATACATGTGTGTGTGACACTCTGTTGGATTCAAGAGATCAATTATGATGGTTTACTAACTTTCTTTACAAAAAGGGTAATGGTTTAGGGAGTCTTACTCTTCTAAGGTCCTCATTTCGAGAATTTGTGAGGACTGAATGTATATTAGCTACAAGATTATATTAATTTATATTCAAATGCTTAAAATTTTTGGCAACTTCATAAAGTAAAATAAGAAAATGAGTTTTATAATGGTTCATGGCTTTTAAGTCAGTTTTATTTTATTAAGTTGTCAAATATTTTAAACCTAAACTAATATAATCTTGTGGCTAATATACATTTGATCTTCATAGTTCCTCAAAATGAGGACATTAAGAGAGCAGGACTACAGTTTAAGTTCAACTTTTCTCCTTTCGTTTTCTTTTCCGTTCTCTTACTGGACGAGGTGAAATTTTAGAGCCGATTTACCTCCTATGATACATTTTACTTGGATGGCATAACACATTTCAAAATTTAAATTGTAAAAACTAAAAAGATACTCCTCATGCATGGTTGGTTCAACAATATTCCAAAATTTTAAAGAAACAAGTACCAAGGGACATGTATATTCATAATTCAAGTTGCATGCAGCTTTACTTTTAATGCCACGTGCATACTTTCATGAGAATATTTTAGTGACTTCAGTCAGTTGTGATGTTCATCATCTTATTTATTATTTTAAAATAAATTTAAAATTCGAAATTTGTATGATGGATAGATACAAATTTCAAAATTTAATTTAATCCAACAGTGTAAATAGAAAAGCAAGCATTACCACCATTTGATGGGTAATGAGAAAAAAAGCACTCTATTTTATATGGTAGATGCAGCTATCACATCTCTATAAAAGAAAATCGGCATGTACTAATTGGTATATATATATTCTGCACGTAATGAGTCTAATGACAGTGGAGAACAAACGAAAGGTGGAGAATTATTGATCATGATCGCGCTGTTTTTTCTTGGTAAACCCTAGCAAAATGTGCAATCAGATGAGGGCAAAAAAATCGAATAACTTCCGGAAATAACAATTGCATTTGAGAAGCAAATTCCTGAGGAACCAGCTGGCTAACCTTTTTTGCTCTCCCAATTATATACGCAAAGACAATAGTTTGGTGATAATTTGGAATAGATGGAAAATAAGATCTCCTTTTCAACCAAAAAGAAAAAGGAGATGGATCATGCCCACTTACATAAAATAAGAGAGAATTATGTTTTATAAAACCGCATTTTACATTAAATTTATTGCAATTTATGACGAGGAACGTTCAAACTTGAATGTAGAGATAAAATCATACTGTTATTATGTACAATTTGGCTAGGATTTGGATCCTCGCAGGATCCCCTTCCTGGTGATCTTAGGGATTAACGCACACGGACCGTTAATAAAAAATCGTGTAGCCCCAATTAAATATTTTTTATTTATATTTTTAAAAGTAAAGCAGCCTTGTTTTACTTGAAAAATATAAAAATGGAAAAAATTGTAGTCGCATGATTTTTTATCAACGGTTCGTATGCGTTGATCCTAGTATCCTCAGGGAGGGGATCTGGCGAGTATCCAATTCCATTTGGCTATACTCATATTTATTGTCAACTTCCTCTTTATAATATTAAATTGCACTCGAAAACGAACTAAAGATAAATGACATTTCATTTAGGATAGTGTTATATACCACATCCATTTTTATCTCCACTTACCCTTCGCTAATTTTTGTTTGTTTTTGTTTTTTTAGATTCTTCAATTTATTTGATTCAACGGTTAGAAATTGAAAGTGGTGTGTATGAGGTAAAAAGAAGTGTTGATAGCACCACTCTTCTTTTACCTCTCCTTATTTTATTCAATCCAACGTCTAGAAATTAAAAAAAATGTGTCAAGGTAAAAATGAGTGTGTAGACAACACCATCCTTCATTTACCTCCCCTTATATCGCATATATCACACACACACACATGTCCATACCGACTCGTTGGCAATTTCATTTTCATCAATTATGACCCTCGATCCGAACCGGGCAAACAAGCAAATAAATAAGAAATATCAGCGAAGAAATTAACCAAAAATAAATAAATTAACAAATATTATATGATTCTGAAAGTATACTCATATAATAACTTCACTTGTTGAAGGTACAATAAGATAATGAACTTATTTCAAACCAAATATAATTAGGGGGCCCCAGGTAAGGTATTATTCACTTACGAAAATGTAAGTGACATGCTGTATTACTTCACCTAGTATAAAGTAGGTAAATTAATAAAAATAATATTTCTCATAATGTGTTCTACCATATTGAAAGTTAGAATCCACATACGGTATTATATAATTTTTACGTAATTGTAACATCATGTGGTTGTGTTTTAGAGATAAAAAAAATCTCTCCTTGTTATCTTCTCTTCATATGTTCAGTGGTTGTGTTTTAGAGAAAAAAAAAATCTCTCCTTGTTATCTTCTCTTCATATGTTCATTGTCGCCTATGTAATTACTAATTACAAATTATATTAATACATTCCTTAAAAAAAATTAAGTTAACATAGAAAAAAAGAAGAAGAATTAAAATGGAACTACAAGCTATACTAAATATGCACTAATTTGGAAGAGATTTTTCAATGTGATCGGCATACGAGGTGGTACATCACGTATCATTATAAAAATGATAGAATATGTGTGTTAAAAAGTTAATAATTTAAAAAATAAAATTTCTCATCATTTACATAAAAACACGTCGTGTTCTCATCACAATAAAAAATTTCTCCTAATTTAGAAGGATTCTTTAATAATTAAATTATTACAGATCAAAACATGTACATAGGCATCGTTGCATGCAAGTTGCAAAGTTGAAAACAAAAACCTCCCACGTGGAGTAAGCCAACCAAAAGATAGTGGAACTCATTGGCGTTCAGATTTGGAATTTGGACGCTCAAATCTTTCTTTATGTTAATATTTTGGATCGACCCCTTTATGCATGGCAGTTAGAAAACATTATGTACAACAAAACAAATCTGAGATCGAAAACAACAGAAAATTAAAACGTTTGTTAGGTCCACGCGATGCTAACGTTTCTAAACTCACACTCGCTTTGGACAGCAACTGCATCAACCCTTTTCTCTATCATACTCATGAGACGTGTCGACTTTTCTATGAGTGTTAGGTGGACGAATGAGTTTCAGCCACGTCACCGTGTTTAGTGTCTTAAATACGTGTTCATTGGTGGAGAAAGGTCTTGGTTATGGACCTGATGCGCCACGTCATTTGTTCGACTTAAAAAACATTGGTTTGGATTATTTATTAGCCAAGCATTCTTCTTACAGCTAGATTCAATTTCTTGATCTCTGCACAAGGGAAAAAAAATTTCACGTTAAAATCATTTCAACCATGCCATCCTAGCAACTTTTTAACTCATGTTGAATTATGTTTGGGAATATACTAAGCACATGACATGTTAACCCAACGCAAAATCACACAAAAATAACGGGTTTATGGTCCACATGTTAACGAGTTGAGTTGTTATCGTGTAACTTATTAAGAACATTTTACATGTTAAATTGTTATCGGGTTACCCGTTAAGAACTTGATAAGATATCGTTTGCCATATCTTGACATTAGGCATAACATTTTTTTGCATGACTCGTTAATACGATACGAAACGACACAACTCGTTAACTAATTAGATCGTTATTAGATCACCTGTTAAGATAACGAGTTTGACACAACATGACTCATAAATGTATCGTCATGCTATTAAGTGTTTTGATTTAGGTTCTTTTCTTTTTAACCTAGTTGAAGCGTAATGATTCAAAGAGTTGAACAATGGTTTTTCGGGTTGTCAAAGAGTTGAACAATGAAAATAGATGGCACTAGCATTGCACGGGTCGATACACACAGCACCTAGTATCCATCATTTACGGCTATGACTACTGGGGTATCTAATCCCATTTGCTCCCCTAGCTTTCGTCTCTCAATGTTGTTAAGATAAAAGGTATAACATGAACACAACTCCCATTTTTTCGTCTCTTAGTGTCGTTAAGATAAAAGGTATAACGTGAACACAACTCCCATTTGCCATGCTTACTTGTATCCCCTATGGTGCAAAGCATTACCTTTCTTAACTTCTTCTTCTTTCAATTTCAAACCACACACCTAGTTCTCATGAGTACATATGAGTCTAGATAATTATTATTTTTTTTATATTTTATTTCCGTTCAGAATTCCCTCATTTTTGTCACACAATCCCATTTTGATGGACTCAATGCAAGTGGTTATTTTGTATGGGTGTCTTAGGCTGACCGACTACATGTCACGACAACTCACTCTTCATTATTTATTTCTCTAGCAAATAATTATTGTATGATACTAAAGTATAGTCGTATAACATATCCGTCAACGCATTTTAATAAATATTTATTTATACAACACAAAGTTAGAAACACCAACTATAAGCAGTCAATGCATTTGTAATATAAATAGATATTTATTGATACATTCTAAAGTTGAAAATACGAAGATTATAAAAGATGTTAGGCGTTAGTTCGGTGACGGGCTGGAGCCTGGCGTCCAGGCGGCTAGGCGGTGCCTAGGTGGATCCTAGATGGACTAGGTGAATTTAAGGAAGTTTGTTATATATTCTACAATTAATAAGTGGTTACGTATACATAAAAACACATAATTGTATATATAAATTGCTAAATAAAATGACATATAGATTAAAAAGTATTAGAATGTATTGAAAATATGGGGAACAAGCATATAATGAGTGTTCATCCAAGTATTTAGCAAGTCTCATACATTTTATTAAAAAAATAAACAGCAAAATGAAAATTATCGATTTTTTGTCAAAGTGAGAGTAGCAACTTAGGCATGTTTAGGAGAGCTAAATGGACACCCAAACGGGTCCAAGCGTACTTTCTTAATTTTTAAACTCTTAGAGATTAGTTGGGAGGGTCTAAATAATGCTAAGCGGGAATTTTTAGAATAGTATAAAATACCAATCACATGTACTTTTAGCTTAAGGTATTCGACTATCTACATCTTACGGGGAGTAGCCGTCCACGATCTTACATCGCGCGTGGGAAAAGGTTTTCTCCTCGTTTAGAAGCCGCGAAAACTAAAGACAATGAATTTGGTTTCAGAGGGTAGAAACAAACGTGGCGTTTTCTGTCCCATCCCTCCCAATGAATCTTTGACCCCAAAAAATAGAAAATAAAAAAGAAGAAGATAAAACTAAAATATGAATAATAAATAAATAATAAAAATGTATGACACCCACGATGGCAGGGAAGACTACAGAACCCATTCCTCCACGTCTTTTCACTGAAACCATTAATACATAGAAGGCCACATACCCTTTACTTACAGAAAAACATCTCTCTCCGTCTCTAAGCGGTCTCTCTCGCTCCACGCAGTATTTCTGTCTCTCTCTCCGTTATTATATATATAACGCCAA